>NC_043990.1:18469698-18579698 GCF_902150065.1 Myripristis murdjan | reverse complement strand
AATAACTCAAAACATGTTTTATATTCTAGTTTCTTCAAAATAGCCACCGTTTGCTCTGATTACTGCTTTGCACACTCTTGGCATTCTCTCCATGAGCTTCAAGAGGTAGTCACCTGAAATGGTTTTCCAACAGTCTTGAAGGAGTTCCCAGAGGTGTTTAGCACTTGTTGGCCCCTTTGCCTTCACTCTGCGGTCCAGCTCACCCCAAACCATCTGGATTGGGTTCAGGTCCGGTGACTGTGGAGGCCAGGTCATCTGCCGCAGCACTCCATCACTCTCCTTCTTGGTCAAATAGCCCTTACACAGCCTGGAGGTGTGTTTGGGGTCATTGTCCTGTTGAAAAATAAATGATCGTCCAACTAAACGCAAACCGGATGGGATGGCATGTCGCTGCAGGATGCTGTGGTAGCCATGCTGGTTCAGTGTGCCTTCAATTTTGAATAAATCCCCAACAGTGTCACCAGAAAAACACCCCCACACCATCACACCTCCTCCTCCATGCTTCACAGTGGGAACCAGGCATGTGGAGTCCATCCGTTCACCTTTTCTGCGTCTCACAAAGACACGGCGGTTGGAACCAAAGATCTCAAATTTGGACTCATCAGACCAAAGCACAGATTTCCACTGGTCTTATGTCCATTCCTTGTGTTTCTTGGCCCAAACAAATCTCTTCTGCTTGTTGCCTCTCCTTAGCAGTGGTTTCCTAGCAGCTATTTGACCATGAAGGCCTGATTGGCGCAGTCTCCTCTTAACAGTTGTTCTAGAGATGGGTCTGCTGCTAGAACTCTGTGTGGCATTTATCTGGTCTCTGATCTGAGCTGCTGTTAACTTGCAATTTCTGAGGCTGGTGACTCGGATGAACTTGTCTTCAGAAGCAGAGGTGACTCTTGGTCTTCCTTTCCTGGGTCGGTCCTCATGTGTGCCAGTTTCGTTGTAGCGCTTGATGGTTTTTGTGACTCCACTTGGGGACACATTTAAAGTTTTTGCAATTTTCCGGACTGACTGACCTTCATTTCTTAAAGTAATGATGGCCACTCGTTTTTCTTTAGTTAGCTGATTGGTTCTTGCCATAATATGAATTTTAACAGTTGTCCAATAGGGCTGTCGGCTGTGTAGTAACCTGACTTCTGCACAACACAACTGATGGTCCCAACCCCATTGATAAAGCAAGAAATTCCACTAATTAACCCTGATAAGGCACACCTGTGAAGTGAAAACCATTTCAGGTGACTACCTCTTGAAGCTCATGGAGAGAATGCCAAGAGTGTGCAAAGCAGTAATCAGAGCAAAGGCTGGCTATTTTGAAGAAACTAGAATATAAAACATGTTTTCAGTTATTTCACCTTTTTTTGTTAAGTACATAACTCCACATGTGTTCATTCATAGTTTTGATTCCTTCAGTGAGAATCTACAATGTAAATAGTCATGAAAATAAAGAAAACGCGTTGATTGAGAAGGGGTGTCCAAACTTTTGGCCTGTACTGTATATATATATATATATATACATATATAAAGGTGAGATGAATTACATATAAAACAAATATTTGAAATATTTACAAATATATTTAACAAAGGTCAGTGAAATACAACAATAACTAATATTCACATAAAACTCCGGCACATTCATACCATACAAAAAAGTGCAGCTTAACACACAGTACATATATGTAACCATGCACACATAAAGCTGATAACAAGCTGGGTCATGTAACTGTTCAGCACTCGGGGCAGACTAAAAGGCAGATGTGAATAGGTGTGTTACCTCTGAACGAATCAGCTGGCCCAGCCTCTTGAATTTGGATAGCAAGACGATTCCAAAGAGGACAAGCTTGGTAAGAGAAATCCCTGCCACCTACCAATGTTTTATTTATTTTTGAATAGTAAGGAGACCAGTGCTTTGTGATCGCAGAGGCCTGGCAGGTGTATGAGGAGTGACTGGAGGATGGTGCAGGTCAGTGTAATATTTTATAAGTTGAAAGTAAAAGCTTGAAGTCAGATCAAGCATGTACAGTGAGCCAATGTAATGATACAACTAGCATGATATGATCAAATTTTCTAGTCTTGGTTATTAATATCCTGGCAGCAGTGTTTAATACAAGTTGTAATTTGCAAATAGTGGATTTATGTGAGCCGGAGAAAAGAATGTTACAATAGTCTGGCCTACAAGTGTTTCAGCATCAAGACCGGGATCAACCTCGGCACTATTTCATAAATAGATATAAGCTGTCTTTGTAATATCGTTGATATGTTTTCCAAAAGAGGATTAGGATCAAATAGGACACTGAGATTTCAAACACCAGGGCTTTGTGAAATTGTGGAGCCAGTGAGAGATCACTGAGTTTGTTTCTAATCAGCTTTGGGCCAAGAGGTAGCTTTTCAGTTTTCTCAGCTTTAAAAAAAAAAATAGGAGGAAGTTAGATGACATCCATCGACTGATTTCTGTGTGTGTGTGTGTGTGTGTGTGCATGTGTGCGTGAGTGTGTGTGTGTGTGTGTGTGTGTGTGTAAACAAAACAACCAGGGAAACATCTGGATATTGTAACTCCCTTCTCCAACGCCCACTCACTCTGTCGCTCACTCACTCACTCATTCATTCTCTCTCTCTCTCACACACACACACACACACACACTCCTCCTCCTCCCTTGCTGCTTTCTTGGCTGCACTCACCCCATACCTCCGCCCTTCCCACTCATCCCCTATCCGCATATTTTCTCTCCATGTCCACACAGAGCTTGAGAAACTAGATAAAAGTTTAATACATTAATGTAAGCAGGGAACGTTGAAAGGCATCATTGCACCATTGCAACAAAAATAGTTCACCAACAAATATTCATGGAGAAAATTTTATATGGTTTATACGTTTATATGGTCTATGCAAACGTAACTAATTTGAAGTTGGCAGGACAATAATGAAAATATACTATACATCATATCACATAAACTATACTATACAATATTCTTTTATTTGCTAATTTACATCCCTCAGGAAGGCAGGAAGCCACTGCAATAACTTGTCAATATTAGTTCAAAAATTATCCTACACAACTCCCTCAGGAATTTATTGTAGGCTACAATTTCAAAGATGCACTTAACCACTGTGGCTGCTGTTGCCCGCACACATTGGACGTCTGCTCCACTGTGTGTGTGTGTGTGTGTGTGTGTGTGTGTGTGTGTGTGTGTGTGTGTGTGTGTGTGTGTGTGTGTGTGAGAGAGAGAGAGAGAGAGAGAGAGAGAGAGAGAGAGAGAGAGAGAGAGAGAATTACTCAAGAGCACTCAGATGAGTCAGCCTGGCACATTTCCCTTTTCCCATCCCTTTGGTCTTTGGAGAATTCCTAAAATATACAGGGGGGCTTACTTGTCGGAAACAAACCAGTTCCATGGAATCAGCTTGGATGGAGAAGTACAATGTTTTAACCTCAAAATGTAGTCTTCTTATTAAATATGATGTTTACAAAGAGCAACAATTGTCACCACACTGATCATGCGTTTCACTGTTCCTGCAGAGAGCCACCAAGTCTTGGGTCACGCTGGCTGGGTGCCGCCTGGAGCCAGAGGGGATGAGCAGGGGAGTGTGTTGTCAGGTGTACTTGCCCCCTCTGCTGGCCAGACACTGGTAGTACATCACAGTATATTTGCCCCCTGGTGGATAGAAATCACTTCGTTTGGTCACTCAGCAGTAGAGGTGCAGCTGCCACAAGGAAATCACCATCAGGGTTGGGCAAAATGTAAAATTAAAAAAAAAAAAAAAAAAAACATAATGAGGACAAATTTTCTTTGACTAAATGTTAACTCCTTCCTTGGAATCAGTGTGGCTCTGGTCTTTTGTACTGTGCTGTGTTTTATGCTTTTTTTATTATTATTATTTTTATTTTTGATTAATAGCAATGCCATTCTTTGAAAATGAGGGGAAGGACTGTGAATAAGGCATTTGGGCTTTGTTTCCTCTCCTTCACTGAGGTCAATCTAATTTACTGAATGTATGTATTTTCAGTTTTGTGCAAATAAACTAAACTAAACATATACCCAGTGGTTTACTCTTGCATTGCTTTATAAACATGCTCACACGTGCACATAATTACATAAACACACACACACACACACACACACATTCGTGTTTCCATCACTTCAGAGGACATTATATTGATTTACATTCATTTCCTGGAGATTTATCCTAACCTTAACCCTAACCACTACCTGCCTAACCCTAACCTGCCTAACCCTAAGTTATCTTACCTTTAAATTAAGTCTTCACCCTAAAATTAATGATTTTCACTAAGGGGACTTGCTTTTTGTCCCCATAAGGGAGGCGAGTCCCCAAAGCATGACTGTGTAAACAGATTTTTGTCCCCACAACATTAGCAATACCTAGACCACACACACACACACACACACACACACACACACACACACACACACACAGTTGCGTCTCTGTGGTGAATCCAGGATGAGGAGCCGGAACAGGACTTGTTTAGGGATCCAGTGTTGGCAGTATCCTTGGAAACAGACCCATGGGGGGCAGTGTATTTATAGACAAACTGGACACTGGAGGGAGAGAGAGGGAGAGAGAAAGAGAGAGAAAGAGAGAGAGAGAGAGAATTCCATCTCTGAAACTATGGTAACGTGCCTCAGAAACAGACAGAACATTTGCTTTTTCCTCTTTGTAATTTGTCTCTTCTATCACTTTCCCTTCTCCACCATATCTCCTCCCAAATGTCCTTCTGTCATTCATTCTGATATCAAAGGCATGATGTTAACCTCTGGCTGGTTTTAAATCTTTCACCGGTCTTTTTCACAGCAGGCCCTTGGCCCACATAAACTCCACTCCAGACAGACTGCAGTGGAGCTGGAGGCAGCAGGACAGGTTTACAGCTTGCCTGAGACCCTGTGGCTCTTGACAGCCCTCACATGCACTTACTGCCTGCCCAGTGTTATTGCAGTTGTGTTACTTCAGCCACTGTAAGATACTCTTCTTATCGCTCAGATTTTCTATCAGGTGTCAAGTGTTTAATTTATGTCCATTTAACCCCTCTGTATTTGATTTGGATTATCGCTGTAAAGCTGTTAGGCTTTTGAATATTGGTGAATTTAATGAGTGAATGGGTCGCTAAGGCGGGCCAATACATTTTATTCCCTGTTATTGCCATCTTATTTATTTATGTAAATACAAATAAATAACAGGGCATGTGATTCATAGTCCACATGTCATAATAAGGCCTTACACTTGCCATTAAAAAACAGATCAAGCGGTGGCCCAGCTACACCAGGCCTTGCCACTATCTAGGGTGCTGATTGAGTGACCCAGCACAAACTGTCAAAAGGTATTTCGTTTCCCTCCTTTCCTGTGCTTTCTGGATGACAAGATGCCCAGTGGTGCAACTTGTGCCAATGTAACCAAATCACACGGGGCAGGGAACAAACACCGGTAACAGGTGCTCTTATTACGTAAGCGTGCGACGGCGTCCTGCCCAGCTGTGGATTAACTTCCGGTTGCCTTCATGAGCATGTTTTGAGTAAGACAAAGTACAACGGTTGAGGCTGTATTTGGAAGCTATTAGGTACGTGAGAACACAACTGTTTTTTTTTTTGTTTGTTTGTTTGTTTTTTTGTTTTTTTGTCTGTTTGTTTGTTTTTTCAAAGGACACTGCACACCATCTCCAATTGTGTCTCTACCAAGATAGCGAATTTTACGCCTTTATTTTGAAACTAAGATCGCATGATTTCCGGTATTCGTGCCGACTTGACTCAGCTCCGTCCCGCCTACGTGCTGCCATGGCAACCGCAGTTCAGGTCCGGTCAGCTCAGAGCGCATCTTACTGACCCTGAAGTACCAAACAAACCGCTGAGGACATGATATGAACTTTGAGAGAAGTCAAACTTGGCGAAAGTGAAGAGTCCCGGAGTTGTGCTGTGCTCTGGCTGCTGTTTCCGACCGACATGACGCCCTCGTGGAAAGCCCGGCACGGATGCGAGGCGCCCGGCGCTAAATGCAAAACGGCAGGTGAGTCAGTCAGGTCGGAGTAAATGGATGTGACCGAGCCTTAGGCTGTCCCGGAAATAACGACTAAATAAAAACAATTTGTCATACGTATTGCCCACGACTAACTATCGACTATGTTGTTTTTATTGTTCTTGCTTATTCTATATAAATCTGTAGGCTATAGGGCGTATTTGCGTCTCGTGTCAGGGACTCCCAAACAGAAAACGTATTCAATCACGGACACCTATCAAAGATTTAGTATGAAGAAACCATATCGTGAATGGAAAAGGTAGTTGTTTCTTTTTTGTAAGTTATGGTTTGTTAAAAATGTATCTAGGCTCCTCACTGTCTCATTTTAAAACCCTTCTTAAAATCCACCTCTTTTCTTTGGCTTTTGACACCATGTAGGGTGTTGATTTTATGATTTATGATTTATGTGTGCATGTTTTTTTTATTGCATTTCAGTGCATTTTAAATTATTTTATCTTATTTAAATTATTTTATTTTATTTTATCCTATTTTATTGTTTTTATCCTATTGTGTATTTCACCTTTTTATTCTGCTTCTGTTGTGTTATCTTGTGTTTTATCTTGTTGTGCAGCACTTTGGAAAACCTTGTGTTTGTTAAAATTGTGCTATATACATGAAGTGGATTGAATTGGACTGGATATTTCTCTGTGGGTGGGGTGACAACAGCAGTGGGGAACACAGAAAACCGCTGCTTAAGGTCCAGTGAATTGAAATAATTATGGAATTTATTTGGAATCGTCTCTAACCGCCTCAAGGACCTCTGAAGATCCCTGAACCCCACTTTGGAAATGAGTGATGCAGCCCCCCCTCTCCTCTCCCCTGGCTTGGTGACAGCTGGCTCTTCATGAGATGTTTATGGGATATGGAGTTTGTGCCTCTTTGAAAAGGCTGTGTTGTTAAAGCAGTGTGTGGGATGGTGTGTGTGTAAACTGCACGGTGTTGCTTGCTCTCCTGGGGTCAGCGGTGTCTTGTTAAAGGGGGCCCTGGTCATGTCAGAGCTGGGGTCTTGTGTTTCTGCCCGCTGTTTTGTGCCTGAACAAAAACAAACCTCCCTGCTGGCAGGACAGATACCATTTCTCTGTCTCTCTGTCTCAGAAAGTGAAACGTCAAAGATGCTGTGTGTGTGTGTCTGATGCTTCATTAATCATGCAGATTCAGCCAAGCCTTAACCAGGGCAAGCAAGCCTTTGTTTGGGAGCGTGCGCGTGTTTGTTTGTGTGCGTGCGCATGTCTTAAGGAAGCATAAATAATTCAGCCAGTGGAGCAAGGTACTTGGAGAATCTCAAATGGCCCCTGCACTTCACGGGATGGAAAACACTCAAATCTGATCAGCCGGATTTGTTTTCACACACACGCGAATACAGAATGAGCGACTGGTGTTATGTTACTTATGAGTTTTTCATTGTAGGGGCTGATGTTCTAGAAAAAAAAAACATCCACCAAAAAAGTGATGACATCTCTGTCACAAGATAAACTTTAAAGACAAATCTCTCTTTCACTTCCTGCCCTCACCCCCCATCCTTTTTCTCCCTCTTTCTTTTTCTCCCCCTCCTTAAGTTCCCCCTGTCCCATTGTCAAAGCGGGTTGCAGGGGTTCCCCAGCCATGGCCCCCGCACCCCCAACCAGCAGGACTGAGCCACAGGACCCACTACAAACATCCTCCTCCTCCTTTCCCCTTCTTCCACACCCGTCACGCAGAGCAGAGCGCCGACCGGCCTCATCTGGTCACCATCGTCCGCCCCTGCGGTCAAAGTTCATTGCACAAGGTGAATTCATTCGTACTTTTCAGCCTTTAAAAGAGTAAAAAACATTATTATTTAAATAAGAGTCATGTTTGTTTTCTCACTTTTCCAAGGTTTCGGTGCTGTTGAACCGTAGGGGCGTGGTTTCCTTTGAGCAGCTGCTACTGGATGTCTCAGAGGCACTGGGGTTTCCTCGCTGGCACAGAGCCAGAGTCACACGCCTCTATACACCCCATGCACGAGAGGTGAGCCTCAACATCCACATTTGTTCCCATTGAGATGCACTGAGTGGTTGACACCTGTTGATTGACTGGTGTACATTAATTAAGCCTAAATGGACGCAGGTGATTGAAACAGGGATGTGTGGACGGTATCCTGGCGAATAACTAGGGATGAGATTATGTTTTTCTCCAGTTAGTATGAAAATGATTGACAAAGTCCTTCACAGTTCCCATTGCCTTTAATGACACTGTCCATTCATTGTTTTTCTTCTTGATTGAAAATTGAAAGCTGCTTAATAGTCATTGTTATTCCTTTTCCTCTGGTCCCAGGTGAGGGGTGTGTGCGACTTCTTTCGTGGTGAGGTGGCCTTCCTGGCACTGGGGAAGGCTCGTCCAGAGTTGTGGAGCATTCAGGAGGCCCTGGAGGAGCTGTTTCCAGAACCTTCCCACTACCGAGCTGACGCGCTCCAAGCCTGGGAGAGGAGGCTCCGCCCAGCGCCAGACAAAGCCGCCAAGGCTGACAGTGGATACAGCGAGGGAACAGATGGCAGCGAGACGCACACACAGCAAGAGACACATCAGGACACAAATACACACACTAAGACACATCACAGTACAAACAGAGCCTCACAGTCACCTTACCTTGCAGACAATATTTATAACACAGACACAAAGCGCTCTTATAAAAAGCATGCTTGCAGAAAGCCCACTCATCCTCCCAACCACCTGCAGAAAGTCAGGGTAAGAGGTGGGGCCAGAGAGAGACGGCCTTCTCTCATTGGTCCAATTAAACAAGAGGGTCCAAGAGCGGCAGACACCTCTTTCTCACCTCCTATACTATGTGAAAAGTGCTCAGGAGAAAGAGCGAGACATCAAAGCTCAGAGCATCACAGTCAAATACCTGGCAGGGTCCCACTTCCTCCCGTGTCCAGGAGGCAACAAGGAAGTTCCCCTGTGGAGCAGGAAGTGAGAGAACCAGGCGTTCCACCGAGTCCTCCACCTGCTCAGCCAGTAAGTGTAGTTGATGAGAGGTGCCTCGAACAATTGCAACTTTTATCTACAAATCCATTACCAGGGCTGGGGCCGAGACAGAAAGAAACACAGCAGAGGGCAACCTTTGACCTGCCATCAGACAGAAGTGATGTCACTCTGTTGGACATCGAGCGTTGCTATGACATCGGGCACGTGGTCGGAGACGGGAACTTTGCAGTGGTGCGAGAGTGCCGGCGTCGTGACAACGGACAAACCTTGGCCATCAAGATTATCGAACGCTCCAAGCTGATCGGTCGAGAGCACATGATGCAGAACGAGCTGAGCCTTCTGGGTAGCCTGTCTCACCCTCGAGTGGTACGACTGTTTACACACCACCACACACACACTCACTCCTACCTGGTGATGGAGCTGGTGACAGGGGGCGATCTGTTTGAGGCGATCGCCAAGAGGGGGAAGTTCCCAGAGGCAGAGGCAGCGCTGATGGTGTCAGATGTGAGCGACGCTCTGAGTTACATCCACAGCAAGAGCATCGTCCACCGAGATCTCAAACCAGAGAACTTGCTGGTGAGTATAAATTTACTGTAGTTTAGGGCCTGACAGATACATGATTATTTGGCTGTAATTCCAATTAATGATTTAGTAAACAAAATAACTGATTACCAGTTAATCTGTTTTTAGCATAACACTCAAACAAATTTTACTCTTAAAGAGAAACAATACTTACATTTTATTTGAACAGTAAATCTCATTTGAAACCTCAAGCAATTATTTATGTATGGACTTACCATGGTCTGAAGGATCATGTGGAGCTGAGTTGAAATCAGCCATTAAACAAAACCAAAAAACAACCAATAGCCAGTATAGATCAATGCCATACCATATGGTTTACTCCAGAATATTTTGTGGTATGTATTTCAGTAGAAGATTCAGAGTGATGAAGCCCTGCATGGCAGAACGTTTGTTGACAAGTGTGTCAATTAAATATACATGAGTGCAAACAAAACATACATGAGTGCAAACTGCTAGGGCAGCAAAACATTACACCCAGGGCACCCAAAGCTTGGTGTCTGGGTGCTCTGGGTGTAGAGGTTTGAATTTTAAAATTACAACCTTAATCTTTTTTCATTCCTGCTCTTGCTCTCACCATCTTGTTTTTCTCTCAGATGGAGCTTATGGCTGATGGCAGCAGTAGGCTGAAGCTTGGAGACTTTGGCCTTGCAATGGTTGTCACAGAGCCCATTTTCACTATTTGTGGTACACCCACCTACGTAGCTCCAGAGATTCTCTCAGAGACAGGTTACTGACGTTTTACTCCAGTGATAATCACTCTTTTGCATTTCTTATACATTTTTTTTTTTAACTGTCTATGCTTGACCAGTCACATTTATCATTCCTTTGCTCTGTCAATCTGCAAATTTGTAAATGCCAAAGTAAGTGTTTGCTGCCTGATCCAACAGGTTATGGTGTGGCAGTGGATGTCTGGGCTCTGGGAGTTATTCTTTACATCCTGCTTTGTGGCTTCCCTCCGTTCCGCAGTCGAGAGCGGGACCAGGAAGAGCTTTTCCAGCTAATTAAGCAAGGAGAACTCCACTTCCTGTCTCCCTACTGGGACCCCATATCAGAGGGTGAGATATACATAAACACACTGTATGCATGCCCCAACACCCATACACACATAAACATACACACACATGCAAACACAGGGTAATAGAAGACACATGCACATATAAACACATAGTTCTCACTGGTTCTCCTTCATCCTATTTTGTGTGTGTGTGTGTGTGTGTGTGTGTGTGTGTGTGTGTGTGTGTGTGTGTGTGTGTGTGTGTTTGTATGTGTGTGTTTGTGTGCAGGCGCCAGAGGCCTTGTCAGAGCTCTGCTTCAGGTCGATCCCTCAGTGAGGCTTACAGCAGTGCAGACCCTGCTACATCCCTGGGTGCTACATCCCCAGGTTCAGGCTATCAACTCATCCTGCAGCCAGGGGGCGCTCACACACAAACCTCAGAAAAACACAGCAGAATGTGCAAGGGACTCAGAGGGATTAACTCAGATCAATGCAGTAGAGGCACCCAAAGACAAAGGACTGGCACACACCAGCAGCCAGGGGGTGCTCACACACAAAACACAGGTAGGGACAGCTGAGCTCAACAAAGAGCATGAGAGACAAACTGAGAGTAGTTCAGGTACCGCCCTGGACCAAGAGAAACCAGCACAGCAACTGTCTACAGAGAAAAGTACAGTCCAGATGATACCTGAAGAGACTAAAGCAGACACCCCCCACACACCCACAGAGGACAGACCTGATCAGCAGAAACCAGAGTCCCCCCCCTCACACGATGGCCTGCCCTGCAAGGAACTCAGCAAGCAAGAAACTCAGGGCCCAGGTGACTCAACATCAAACACCAAAAGCAACCCAGTCAGCTCAACCAGCCCCACCAACAAGCTCAATCAGCTCTGTGCCACTCCAGTCCAAACACAACTTACATCCCCAGTCAAGACACACCTATCAGAACAGAACAGCCTCCAGAAATCACCCACAGATTCATCCACACCTCCAACTAGCGCAAACCCTGCACCACCTCGAGCCTCATCTCAACACCTCAACTCAGAAACAGGTTGTTCACCTCCACCAGCAACAACAACCAACCAGTCAGACCACCACAGCCCATCCACCGAGCCGGCAGCACCTTCTTCAACTCATTCTCTCCATCAGCAAAGCCTCACACTTCCATCACGCACCCCTTCTCAAGACCCTGCCGAAGTCACCATTCAACCACCAACATCCACGACCTCTGGCACGGGCCCAGCCCAAAACCTTGATGACCCAATCCCCCACACCACAATCACCCACCCACCCACACCCACACAGTCCCAGCCACTTATCATCAACCCCTGACTGACTGATTGGATCAGGATCATCACTGTTTTTGTCCCAGACAATAAGGCTGATTTTCTGACAACTGAACCTTTGAATGACCTGCAGCAGATGAAGAGATTCACTTTCTAGTGATTGAATGGCAGCTGATTGATGAGGCCGGGTAAATGCCATGTGTGTATAATCCTTTTACACTGTGCTTATAAATTGATTAAGTGATGAGTGATAGCAAAGGACTGCATCCATGTGGAAATGAGTGTTAGAGCAGGGATATGCAAGAGCTTTCCATTTTTTCACTGTTAAGGAGATTTACCCGGCAACACTCATGAACCGTGAGCATTCATGAATCGAAAACAATACATGTTACATTTCATTTCAAAACGAGTGCATCCATTACATTGTATCTACTTGTGTAGAATGCTGTCTACAAAACACGACAAGCCTGTTTCTCTTTATTACACACACACATTCTTCTTTTGTACTGAATTGTTAACAAATTGCTGTTTAAATGATAAATTAGGCCTGGCGCTGTAATGATTAATTAATTATATTACAGTATTTTGACAGAAAATAATGTATGTGTTGTGTTACTCAGTGGCTGGTGATTGGAATTGTCATCTAGCATGTTGTACATGTGCAGGGCGGCACACAGTGGCTGGGTTGAGTGTGTGTGGTGCAACTGGGGGAGGTATAGCTCCCCTGCTATTCTACACAGGCCAAATAAGGCATATCTGTATGTCTAGTGGGAGTGGTACATGTTGTCCCTCCCGATTGCAAACAGCTGACACTGGGACATCCTGACCCACCTACCTCGACACACACACACTCACACTCAACCCCCATTCCATACATGCACCCCTCCCAGCACTCACCCTATAATAAGCTGGTAAGCCAGATATCTGGGACACTGACAGGATGAAAAAGCTTATAAATGCTATCTGACCTAGTATTCAGGCCAAGGGCAGCTAGGCTCTTTACCCTCTCTCCAATCACCTTGTTCTCCTGGCTGAATTATGTATGCTTCCTTAACATACTCACACCAGGTTTCTTCCAAATCACAACCAGTTGGGCCACTTTGATCATTTGCTGCCACGGGGTCCTAACCACAGTGTCAACATATCAAAACAGCAGCAATTGGGTTGTGAAGTTGTTGTTGTTTTTTTAATAACAGGTCAGGCCCTATTGAAGTTGTTGATGCCACCCAGTGCTGTTATTATGGTGTTATAACAGGCGCACAGGGCACATAAAACATTGCAAATCCATTAAGGATATGTCCACTCGTGCTGGGAGTATTGATAGGCCTAACTTTGTCGCATATCAGGTTTTGGTCACCTTTCAAGTCCTGCCATACGATGACCCGCAGGTGCTCAATACGCATGCGCCGTGCAAAACTCTTTAAATACCCCAAGTCATCTGATACAACAAAACATTCCACTGTCAGCCAATCTACGGCTTTACTGTAGGACTGGCAAAGGGGCCATTACGGTTACTGGCAAAATATTGACACTTTGTCAAATACGGAGAGACGGATAAGCCCGGTTCGTGTCCCTGGCTGAATTATTGACTGGGAGTCGTGGGGCAGAGTGAAGTCGGGGAGACGGACAGGAAAAAACAAAGATGGCTGTGTAGTCAGAGAGACGAGTCCCAGCGAACTATCTGTAGCCGCAGCCTCAAACGCCGACAAGTCCCGTGGGTCCCGTGGACAGTCAGCTGGTACCGGAGCACAGACGTTAACCGAGCAGCCGAACCGGGCCTTCGGTGCGCGTTGGCGTATCCGCTGTCAGGGCGAATAACGGTGTCGACAATACAACAGCTGAGAGACGCCTGAGTTGTTTTGTTCTGCCTGGGCAAGGGAGGACTGCTGTGTTTTTGTCAACCAAGCTAGCCATATTCTGCTAGCCTCACTGTAAGTCAACAAAACTAGTTAACATATCATTTAGCTGACTGTCATACGTGAAAATTTTGCACATGATTTCGTTATTACACATCCGTTGGCTTAGTGAATTCCAAGTTCGTAGCTGGCACAGTATAGTAAGTTAGCCTGCATTGCTTGCTGACAGCCTGACGCTATAGCTTTAGCTAGCCGGAGTTAGCTAGCTAGCTAGCTACTTGCTGTCAGCTGACCGTTGAGTTAGCTTGACAGAGCTTCAAAATGCAAGAAGAAGAAATGGGAGTGAGACAAAAAAAAAAAAATTGAGTAAGCAATTCATTGCAAACAACCATTAAACTGAAATAGGCTGTTCATCAGCTGATCAAAAGTTTAAGACCACTGCCTTTAAAAGCCCAAATCTTCGCCAAAATGTGGATTCAGTGTCATTTTCTGTCAGGTATCCACACTGTCATGACCTCCTGATGGCAAAAGCAAAAAAGCTTTCTCTCCTTGAACGCGGTCGGATTGTTGAGCTGCATAAGCAAGGCCTCTCGCAGCGTGCCATTTCTGCTGAGGTTGGATGCAGTAAGACAGTCATTTTAAACTTCTTAAAAGATCCTGAGGGTTATGGAACAAAATTCAAGTGGTAGACCCAAAAAAATTCAACGCCCCTGAGCCAGAGGATCCAATTGGCTGTCCGTGAAGACACGGGACGATCCTCGGCCCAAATTAAGCTTGTCACTGGTGCCAACTGCAGTCCCATAACCATCAGAAGGCATCTGTGAGAGAAGGGTTTTAAGAACAAAAAACGTCTTCAAACGCCTCATCTCCTTCAACGGCACAAAATGGCCCGTTTGGAGTTTGCACAAGAGCACCAAACATGGGACACTAACATTTTATTTGAAATTTTATTGGGGCAATCGTGCTTGGGCGCGGATCAAACTTGCCAGTGTGAGTGGCCTCTAAAAGGTGGGAGAAAGTTTTATTCTCTGATGAGAAAAAATTTAACCTTGAAGGTCCTGATGGCTTCCAACGTTACTGGCATGACAAGGAGATCCCACCTGAGATGTTTTCTACAGGGCACAGTGGAGGGGGCGCCATCATGATCTGGGGCTTTTTCCTTCAATGGAACAATGGAGCTTCAGGTTGTGCAGAGGCATCAAACGGCAGCTGGCTATGTGGAGATGTTGCAGGGGGCATCCCTCATGACTGAAGGCCATCATCTGTGTGGTAATGACTGGGTTTTTCAACAGGACAACGCTGCAGTTCACAATGCCCGCCTGACAAAGGACTTCTTCCAGAGAAATAACATCACTTTTTTATACCATCCTGCGTGTTCCCCTGATCTAAATCCACTTTAGAACATTTGGGATTGGATGGCAAGGGAAGTTTACAAAAATGGACACCAGTTCCAGACAGTGGATGCCCTCCGTGAAGCCATCTTCACCACTTGGAGCAACATTCCCACTAGCCTCCTGGAAACACTAGCATCAAGCATGTCGAAACGAATTATTGAGGTGATTAACAAGAATGGCGCAGCTACTCATTACTGAGTCCTTTTTTGAAAGTTTTATTTCTATTTTAGGGTTTTTGGGTTGTTTTTTTTTTGTTTTTAGATTATGTCTTAAACTTTTGATCAGCTGATGAACAGCCTATTTCAGTTTAATGGTTGTTTGCAATAAAAAATTTTTTTGTCTCACTCCCATTTCTTCTCTTTGCATTTTGAAGCTCTACTTAGAACCTTCTTAAGATCCAACAGTGCAAAATGTAAATTCTTGCAATTTTTCAACTGGTCTTAAAATTTTGATCAGGAGTGTATTTCGGCCTCAGCCTGGTCGCGGCAGGTACCCCCGAAAAACTCTAGACAATCACCACCATGTCTTCACTGGAAGAGAGAGATGTGGGCGTTGCGGCCGCCCCTGGCTCCTCCTCGGCCGGCCTGGGGGTCGGGCCCGTGGGGGCAGCGCTGGAGGCTGTCCCGGGGGTTGCAGCAATGCAGGAGGAAGTCGGCATACGGCGAGAAGGGCCCGAGTCAGACCCCGAAGAACCACCCAAGAAGAGGGTAAAAATGCCTGAGGGAGAGGCAGGGAAGCTGGAGGAGAGACTGTACTCTGTGCTGTGCTGCACCGTGTGCCTAGACTTGCCCAAGGCGTCTGTATACCAGGTAAACATGGTCTAAATCACAAACCTGCCCCCCATCCCTCCCGTAGCCCCTAAAACTACCATCAAACAATAGGAAAACAGTCAGAGCCTGTACTAGAAGCCACATATGCGCCCCTTCCCCAAAATCCCCAGTATCAACCTGTGGAATGTGCTGGAAAGTTGCAATTATTGTGATATTAGAGTGTACTTCAGCCTCTGCACATATATTTCACATGCTGAACTAAGATGCTGACAAGAGAATCCCAAGAGACAAGCCCAGGCATGTTTGGTCAGCTGTGCTGGCTGAATTCATGCCATTCACACCAGTGAGTGTGTCATTATACAGTGAAATGTCCTCAAATAACCTTCATCAAAGCCACAGCCCCAGCCCCCACACTGGAACACCAGTTGAAACCAAACCCTAAATTTACACCCATTGCCCTTTGCTCACCCCCGTCCATACCTTCCCCTACAAACCAGTGACTTCAGTCTGCCCTCTACAACATCAAGTGAAATCATTTTGAATGAGCAATTGATCAATAAGTCTTAAAATGTACAAGCCCCTGTTGCAGCATACTGCACATACACATAGACACATTTAGTTTTGTTTGGTTATATCGTTAACCCTTTCTCCACCACAGTGTACCAATGGGCACCTGATGTGTGCAGGCTGTTTTATCCACCTCCTGGCTGATTCTCGTCTCAAGGAGGAACAGGCTACTTGTCCCAACTGCAGGTACATCAAACTGCACTACAAAAACACCAACAGCCACCTCAACAATGTACATAAAGAGTATGCACTAACTGAGACTAAAACAGAAAGACAGCTCCTTGCAGTAGTTAATGATTGTAGTTACTCTGTAGTAACATGATGAATTGGTATGTATGGACACTGTTAAACTTGGACATGATATTTCATCTCAAAATGGAGGTCAAGGACCTTCTCCAAATGTTCACAAACACGCACACCTTTAAAGAAAATAATTATTCCTAAAATGTGTTCAGTACCAAGTTTTCAGAATTCTTTTTCACAACTGCTGTCCTAAAAACTAACAAAGGCCAGTAACACTGGAAAGGCGAATTATATTAGGATATTTTAAATTGGAAAGTTGAGCAACTCAATATATGTAATATTTGCTGAATGGGATTTTTTCACAATAGCACTTACGACACAGTAAAAGACGTGGTCTGATTTACCTGGGGCAAGGCATGAATGAGTTGACAAAGCCTTTCCTCTACATTCCTCTACCTGTGTTGGCCTTGTGCAAGAGGAAAATTATCCTGACAGCTTAAAAAATACAAATACAATGGGAAGACATTATCTGGCCTGATCACTCAGCCCACTCAAAAAAAAGTACAATTGTGGCAGTATATAGGCCTAAACTCCACGAGTCACAAAACCACACAACTCTACAATTTCCATGTTTTGTCATTCAATTTGATATTATTGTAAAATTCAGTCCAATATTTGCATTTTTTTGTGTGCTTACCTTGTGTGACTGGTTATTCTCTAGCGTTAGTCGACCCTAATATAGATTTTTTTAAAAATTATATATATAAGTATTAGTTGATAGACCTTAGTTGGCGAAGAGGTACAACATTACCATTATTAACTGTTCAGGAACTCTTTATGAGCAATTATTGAAAGCATTGAGAGTATGACTGAATTGAGATATGTTATTAATGTTGTTGGGACTGTGTGTTTGTGTCTTAGGTGTGAGATCAGTAAGAATTTGTGCTGCAGGAACCTGGCAGTAGAGAAGGCTGTCAGTGAGCTGCCGACAGACTGTACCTTCTGCCTAAAACAGTTCCCTCGTTCCAGCCTAGAGAGACACCAGAAAGAGGAGTGCCAAGACAGGTACACACACACACACACACACACACACACACACACAAGCACACACACAAATACTTGATCACACACTCGGTCCTCAGCATTTCTCTTTTAAGAAAACAAGCCCACCATACGTGTTGTCACACCATACTGAAAGTAAAGCTTTTCAAGAATTAGTTACAACAAATTATTTAAAATTCTATTTTCCACAAACTATATTGAAAAATTACCAATAACCAGCAGCCACTGATAGATTTATTAGGTATGTTTTGTTGATTTCAGAACAGAATATACATAATATTTAGTCCCTGGGAGGAAGGCACACATTAACACATGCACATAATCAAATAGCCACCATGACTGTGTGTGTGTGTGTTTGGTAAGTCAATGCAGTACCACACACGGTTGATTTTGGGAGGTTGAAGCATGTGACCCCTGCTTCTCTGTAGAAAGACAGCTGATGAAATTACAGACCGTGTGTATGTATTTGGGGGTGTCTGTTTTTGTGTGTGTTTATATCCTAGCATAGAGGCCTGGACCTGCAGAATTTGCATGCACCGAACCTTACAGGGTGGTTGCTATGGCTACAAGTGACCCTGCTAAGGACAGCAATACCTGTGCTTGTGTTGCTATGACAACAGTCATGGAAACACAATCAGGTGTTTCTGGCAGAGCCAGGCAAAATAATCTTCTATTTTCCTGTGAAAGGATGTGCCAGTTTCTTTCCTTTAAGTGTTTGTGTGGGTCTGTGGTGTTATTGTCCACCTGAATTATTACACTGTCTTATATTATAGGCTATGTTTACATTTTTCGTGTGTGGTATGTCCATTTAAATCCCCCAAACTGACTTTGAAATGCAATATTCAACATCAGTGGATGAAGGTATTAATATAGTATCTTCATAAAGTTTTTTATATTTCAAATAACTTAGTGTCTCTGCATAAACTGAGGTGTTTCATACATATGTGAGGTTGAAACGGGCTCCGCAGACGCATTGCATAGTTGCTCAAGATTGTTAACTTTGCATTAAATCTACACAGCCTGGGTTCATGCCCATGTTGGGAAGTCAGAACTGCTGAAGTGTTGTTCACTTCAGGACACTGGTCTGTAGCTGACCCTGACTTCTTCAAGGAAAGTGAAAAGTAAAGGGATTTCTACAGATCCATCAATAAATCACATCACACCAGGGGTCTGTTTTTTAAGACTATTCGCCCTCACTCTAGCTGCTGCTTGAGCCACACTAGTCCACATTCTCACGATTTACTGCCCCATTTGGCTGCTTATGCAATCCTTTGTACCATGCCCCACCCACCAGGCTGCACGTAGGCCCTCAATACTTTTCAGCTAGTGGTTTTGTTTATTTTATACACTACAGTTTACCAGCTGGGCGGTATTGGGACACCAGTTGGGGATGCTCAGCGCAACAAAAATGAGAAAACTCCACCCAGTGAGGAAGCCAGGGCAAATCAACACACAATCAAATGGCAGGTGCAGAGAGTTTATCTGAGCAGCAGAGCTGCCAGATTGTGTTGTGGAAAAAAAGCCTTCGCTGCCAAGACAATGATGCGAGACTCACGGGGCCTGCAGGCCTGCATTCCCCGCACCGACCTCCACATTACATGACTAATATAAGCAGTATTTCACTTTATATATCAGAGAAAGCTGAGTTTTACTGTTAAATTAAAGTGAGTGAATTAGTGCCTGATAAAAAACATGAAATTCCACTCACAGCAGGAAAGACATAGATCGTCAACCAAGAGCAAAGGAATCTAACTGAGATTAAGCCTGGCTGCAGTGTTTTTCCTTCCCTGTGGCTGGGTTTTAACGCAGACTTCCTATTATGTTTCCAGGGTGACGCAGTGTAAGTACAAGAGGATTGGGTGCCCTTGGCAGGGGCCGTTCCATGAGCTGCCCGCACATGAGAGCGAGTGCTCCCACCCCACAAAGACTGGGACAGAACTGATGGGAATTCTGGGAGAGATGGACCAGAACCACCGCAGAGACATGCAGCTCTACAACAGCATTTTCAGTCTGCTCTGCTACGAGAAGATTGGGTTTACAGGTACACACACATTCACACACTCTCTCGCAGACTAATAGAAGTATATCAGTGGATATCAGATGAAAAGTACTTACTTAAGTACAAATACTGGTCACTGTAACTTTTATGTGACTTTCCCAATTTACTATTCTCGTCCCTCCTCCCTGTGACCGATTTCCTTTAACTTATTCTGCACTCCTTTCCATTGCGCTCCCTTCGTTTGTCCACCCAGAGGTGCAGTTCAGACCGTACCGCACTGATGACTTCATCACCCGTCTGTACTACGAAACACCTCGCTTCACCGTCCTCAACCAGACATGGGTGCTGAAGGCCCGCGTCAATGACTCTGAGCGCAACCCCAACCTGTCCTGCAAGCGCACCCTCTCCTTCCAGCTCATCCTCAAGAGCAAGGTACACACACTGGCACACACATGCAGCAGGGGGGCATCCTTAAATCAAACCCAGTTCAATTCAATTTGACGGCGCAAGGCTGATGACTCCCATAGACTTCAAGTCATTATGCTGAGCTAACAGGACCAACCTACTGGACATAAAGAGGTGAAAATGACATCAAACATCTTTTCTCAGCCTGGATAAGTCGGAAAAAAGGGTATTTTGCCCAAAACGTTGGAGTATTCCTTTAAGGAGAGCTGTGTGTTTAAGATAAGGTTTATAATTGCATTATATGATTATTATTATTCCATTAGGGTGGTAAGGATTAGGGTTATGGATAGGTAAATGTGAGTCAGCAGATATTCTCAACACAAGTTTAACAACACAAGTACATGTGTGTGTGTGTGTGTGTGTGTGTGTGTGTCCCCAGGTGAACTCAGCCCTGGAGTGCTCCTTCCTGCTCCTGAAGGGGCCGTACGACGACGTGCGGATCAAACCGGTCATCCACCACCACTCCTTCAGCAACGACACCAACGAGACCGACTACGTCCCTCTGCCCATCTCCGACTCGGTGGAGTGCAACAAGCTGCTGGCCGCCAAAAACATCAACCTCCGCCTCTTCATCTTCCAGATCCAAAAATAAGGCGGGGGAGAGGTGGAAGACGAGGAGGAGGGGGTGTGAGGGGGGTGGGGGGTGAGGGAGGGAGGGAAGAGAGGAGAGGAGAGGAGAGGAGAGGAGAGGGGGAGGAAGAGGAGGGAGGGGGGAGATTAAAGAGAGACACCACTGAACCACTGAGACCTCTTAACACACACATACACACATACATATACTTACCTACACACAGACACACACACACACACACACACACACACACACACACACACACACTCATGCACAAAGTACATTCTTACATGCTTACACACACACACACACCACTAATTACACTTACCTCCTTTGACAAGATAGTGAGACCCCCTGCTCGGGGAGCTGTGAGTGTTGCTATGGAGATGGGTGGGCATTGATATGGAAAGGGGTGGGGGGGTGGGGTGTAGCCTGGGAAGGGGAAGACAGGGGGATTGGGGGGGAAGTGTGTGTGTGTGTGGGGGGGCAGTATGAGATGGTTGATTGTTGCTGGGGCGCGGCTGGTGTGTAAACCTGTGGAAGGCTGTCTGACCTTTCACCCCCGACCCCCACAGCCAAAGGTAGCACACACCAACCAAAGCAGGATGTGCCGGGTGCGTCTGCTGCGACAGAGAGACAGAAGGTGTGTGCATGCGTGTGACTGAGCTGCAGTGTAACCCCAACTCTGCCCGTGTGCGCGGATGTCCCAAAGACATGAATGTGAAAACAGAGCGGTTGACTCTTTCCCTGAACTCGGTTAACTTCTCTGAGCTGTTCTGTGGACATGTGAATGATTGTACACGTCATATGTGTGTGTGTGTGCATGTGTGTGTGTGTTGGTGTGAATGAGCTCGTGTGTCTTTTCCCCCTCCCCCTGTAAGCAGTGTGCCCGTGCCCAGACAACTGATTACATTCTGGTTTGGCAAGGGCGGCCATTTTGTGTCTATGCTAGAGCAGAACAAAGATGGCAGCTCCCGCCACCCTTGACCCCCTTACCTTTCAACAACAGGAGAGCTGGCCTGGCTGCATGCTTATTTTAGTTCTTCATCTTATTCCTTCAGTTGTGGTTATATTTAACCTTCTTAGCTAACTTATACCGTTTTTATTTCTCTTTAACCCAAAATATTTAAGTACCTGTGAACTTTGCCTTTTAGTTAGGTTTTAGTGTGTGCATATGTGTGTGTGCGTGTGTGTGTGTGTGTGTGTGTGTGTGTGTGCGTGTGTGTGCGTGTAAACAAACCAGAACTGTGAGATTCCCATGGCCCTCAGTGAACACACCCCCTATGTGAACCAGTGTAAACCCGGAGTGCAGGAGTGGTGGAGAGCAGGGGATTCAAGCAGAACCGACCTGGAGCTCTCCACCTGCTCGAAGCAGAACAGCGCCAAGGAGAACCGTGCTCACCTGCAGAGCTTTTCTTGAAAATCAGACTTTGGGTGGGGCAACATGGAGAGGCGTGTGTGTGCTTGTGTGTGTATGTGTGCCAGTGGGACGGGATGGGGGGGGGTGGGGGTGGGGGTTACCTTACCACGGTGACATGTTAGAGTGTTAGACTTACTTGAATGAACATGAGAAATGTTACTAAAGTAGATTCTACTGTAAAGCAGATAGCGCTCTCTCCTCCTGACCTCTACTTCCTGTATTTCTGTGTTTTAACGCTTTGTCTCTATGCCAATGGACTCACTCATCTCACTATGGCTGTACATGTGCCTTTTATTAAAGATCATGGAAACTGCACCGCCGCCTGTGTGGCTGAATGTCTCAAACCAGAAAGGACAAGATAGCGCCAGGCAGTTTGGTGAGGCGCTTGGTACACATAAATTATGCATTCAGCACCGCAGTTATGAAACAAAATTAATTTTAGTACTGTGTATGTTTGTGTGGATGATGGATAAGTTTGATTAAATTTGATGCAGACAATATGAATTTTATCCTATGAGTTTCATTCCAAAATAAATTATCTATCTGAAAAATGTCACACAAACGAAATGTGACACTATAATTATTGCTAGCAATAAAACTCCATTATTTGAGTTAAGCAACACCCAATAATATTGAATTTTTAGCAGATGACCTTAACAGAATTGTAGCATTTTAGATCATACAGTGATGCATATATTTGACAAACTGAAGCAGTTTTCCTTGACATGGAGAAGTGGTATTTTATAAAGAGCAATATATTGGAAAATTCGTCTAAATCAGTGGTTTTTAAAGGGGGGTCCTGGAGGGGCTAGCAGGAGGTCCTCAGCAAATTGGGAAATGCTTTCACTATAATTACCTACAAAGTCATACAAAACAAATATGGGTGATTATTTTAAGGTGATCTTTTAACCTCACCGCTTTGTATGTAGTTGTCAATGTTCAAGTGTGAACAATTTAATGCTAAACACAAGCCAAACTATCTTCTCCTAACAGGGTCCCTAGGGCAAAGTCACCTCCAATGGGGGTTTGCATGTTAATTAAAGACAACTTGGAGGTCCAGAACATAAACGTAAAAGTTTCAAAACCCCTGGCCTAGATGTTCATGAGTATGTCTGAGTAATGTAATGAGCTCAAGTGAGCAGCAGGTGGCGCCAAAGTCTTGTGATGGGAATCCTCTGGTGGCTTAATGGAATAGTTAAAAAAAAAAAAATGCTCCGTTTATATACGTTTATATAATTCATGACAATGAGCTGCCTGTATGACACAATAATTTTTTTTATGTATGTAAAAAGCTGCTTGCCTCCTCAGTTAAATGTAGGCCTATGCATAAGTATTTCCTTTCTGTAGGCAGGTGTGTACCAGTGCTGCTTAATGATCCATTCACATTAGGAATGTAAAATCTTTCTGAACAGTGCAACACTCATATTCTCTGACTGATTCTCTGAAACTAAATGACCATATAACTCAATCGGGTCCATGCAAAATCTTGCACTCACAGGTTATACATTTAAGCATGTAGTAACGTACAAAAACATATTTCTCCTATTCATGTACCTTGTGGAAGCTTATCAGCTCAATTCTGTGCTTTCTCATGGGAATTGTGAGTCATGACTGTTGTTAGCTGTCTTCTCCAGTCTATGCTGAGAAAGCATATGCACAAATATTGCACTCAATTTCCTAGCGTATACATTTCCCTGTGCCTGCACCCGTGGCTCATTATCATCATCATCTTGTGGGAGAGAAACATTATTCTATTATGAGACACAATGAGAGGAGACTGTATAGAAATGTGACCATGTCAATGCAGTCACAGCACTTTATTCACTCGTTGCATTTCATTAAAACAGAATATATAATTTAATATCAATATAAAACTCCATTTGTGTATATAAATTATGCATTCAGTACAGCAGCTCTGATATATACTATTTAGCTTTGGTACAGTGGTAGGCATATGTGAGTGGGTGTGTTGTGTGTGTGTGTGTGTGAGTGTATGCGTGCTCATGCTCCTCTATGTGTGTGTGTGTGTGTGTGTGTGTGTGTGTGTGAATAATGTAGGCAACATCAGCAGAAAGGGGAGTGAGTGAAGGAAGGTGCAGTGTGAAGAAAAAAGTGTGTTGTGCGTGTTAGTATGTGGGTGTGTACATGTGTTCACGTAGGGACAAAAATTGCATCAGGCATCCGTCAACATGACTGTGTATCTTTCAGTACTGTGCGCTCCAGGCCTGGGCACTGAGGTTGGTGCAGCTGGGAGGATGGCAGCCGCTGTGTTGCGACGGTGGGGGCACCATGTAGCAGTAGCCCACCTCCCCACCCACAGCAGTCATAATGTTACTCTGAGGATAGGAGACCGACACACCTCCCTGCAGAGAGAGAAAGTTAGAAAATGAAGTCTGCAGAGAAAGATGGCAGTGTGGAGTGAAGGTTTTTGCCATCAAAGCACTTTCTAAATGATTAAACTTTTCTTTTGGGGGTTAACTTGGTGTAATGAGACCTCGGGGTGCTCTGTGTTTACCTGGACCACGCCACACTGATGAGAGGACATCGGTGAGTAGGTTCCCATCACAGCTGTGCCTTGGCTGTGGGAAGACTGCTGCACCCCTGGGGCAGGGGGGAAACCTACCGCACATACACATAAAACACGATTATTAATACATTTCATCACTGCGTTATAGTCAGCTAAAGGTTAATAATCAAAAACTCATGAGAACAAATGTATTAGAGTGGTTTTAGAAGAGGTTTTGTTAGGTACGGCAGTTATACAATATTCTTGGAATAGAGAAGCAAATGGTCATGTCTTTATTTTCAATCAATAACAAAACAAAAATAGTAATTCAATGTTGGCCTTACTCCAAGCTACATACTTCTAGTATACTGAGTGTTGGTTTAGCACATTAATATTTGAGTGAACTGTTATGTGACCACAGATAACTAAAAGGCAATTTCAGGTATTTTACAATGACAATGTGTCTCGGCCAATCAGAACAAAGGACTACAGCTGTCCTTCTGTTGCACGGCTTCTTTCTCTGTTCCTCTCTCTGTTGAATAGAAGTAGCAGGAAAAGAGACCGGTTCACTGTGAGACCCTGAGACTACATCTCTGACAGTGTAACGGCCCCCTCTCCTGCTGCCACAGTCTCTCTCTCTCTCTCTCTCTGTCACGCACACATACACACACACAGTGACAGGAAGTACCTGTCGGTTGTGCTGCTTGGCTGTGGATGTGCTGGCTAGGTGAGAGAGGTCTGCATGCCTGTTGAGCTGAGGTAGGGCACTGGCTATAGTAATACACAGGCATCTGTAGGAAAATAACACAATATGGAATAACAACATTATCGTAAAAAAATCACTGCAGAACAAGTATTCAAGTGAGTAACGCAAAAATCAATAATAGTTAATGTATGACTATGACGCTGTGGCTTTATGGTCTTAGTTAGCTACATCGTGATGAACAGTAAAATTCCCTACCTGAGGTGAAGGCTGGCAGTAGCTGGGGGGGTTAGAAGCAGGGGGAGGGGGAGGGGGCGGAGCTGCATAGACATAGGTGTGACTGGGTGTGCAGAGGGGCGGGGCTTCCCCCTTCGACTGACAGCTCACTGTTACATGAGCAAACTGAGAGGATAGCTCGTCAACCTGCTGATGAGAGAAAAGAGGTCACCATAAACACACCGACGCACGTTTTGGACTATGTGGAGTAGCTGTCGAAACATACAGCGATACATACTGTAGAGTATGGCTGTGAGGGAGTGACTGGCAACACCTGTGGAGCTGCATAAGAGACAGACGAGTACTGAACCACCTGAGAGAGTGAGAGACAAATGGACAGAAAGATCGAGAGGAAGAGACATACACAGATAAACAGAGAGATGTAAATGCCGGTGTTTTGGTACAAATTCCCACGTGACACATACTGTACGTCAGACAATCTGTCTTTCATGTGTTGACACCTGTTGCTGTTGAGAGGCAGGGCCTGGCAGCTGGAACTGGCTCCTGATTGACTGCTGACTGTCAGGAGGGTTGTACACAGCCGGGGTTCCGTCAGGGTTCAGGAAAGGCTGACCTAAGAGGGCAAAGGTCAGTATAAGTAAGGCTAAGATCAGATGTCAGGACGTAAAAATGTGCATGTGTGTGTGGTGTGTGTTATGTACCAGTATGTGGGTTCACTAATATGCTTCCTGGCGGGATCCCGTTCTCCATGATGTAGGTAGAGTTCGCTGCAGGGACCGGCTCTTCGGGGATGGGAGGAGAGGAGGGGTGGGGGCATGTGGAAGATACTCTGAAAAGAGAGATGGAGCCTGAAAGAGAGAGAGAAGAGAACAATGGAGTAAAGATGAAAAGTTGAAAAAGTTTGTGTACATACAGACATACATACTATGTATAGTAACATAGACCTACTAAACACACTGTTAAAAATTTGCTAAATGTCATCAGTTGGTGTTTTAAAAAAGCCACACCTGTACCCCGTGTGTCCCAGCTATGATTAGCAGCTTGGCGGTGCTTGGGGACGGGACTTGTCCACTGGTAGGAAGAGTCTGAGTCGGTGCTGCTCCAAGGCCGGGGGTCGTTGCTGTAGCGACAGTCAGTCTCCGTGCTGCTCTGCCTGCTACTGCCGGTCCAGCTGGAGCCTGAGTTGTCACGACTCCCCCTGTGGGACACATGCAGAATTACCCTACAACGCTATTACAGCGGTGTGTTGGATCAAAGAGGCAAGTCATTTATGTGCATAGAGTACAAAAGGAGTGTGGGCCCCTGCTGCTATACATCACACTTCCCTTAACCATTAAGCAGGCCAAGGTTTCCATGAAAGAATAGTTTACCGATAAGAGGATACTCTAACATAACAAATGTGAGTCTTCTTGCTGCTTGAGTCCTGGTCTCCCACAAGGTCTGTGTGCAGTCAGGCTGACCAGATTAAGATAATAAATGACAGAGTCAGAGGCCTACCTGAAGAGCTGCCTTCTCTTCTGGGTCTCAGCATATGGGTTGTACTCCTCCACAGCCCTGCACACAGCACACACACACACACACACACATTAGAGTTGTAGTGTAAATGCTGTGATAAATTGAAAAGGCAGTGCGAAGAATACACACCACAGGGTAAGATTACCTGGTTTCTGCATGGACATTCTCCTGGCTGCACAGTGGCTGTAACAGAGCGGAAGAGAAATTAGTCATTCTCTGTCTGTGTCTTTCTGTCGTCCCTGTCTCTTGTATATCTGCCTTGTCTCACTCTCTGCTCACCTCCTGGTTGAAGATTCGGTCTCGCACTCTTTGGTACTCCTCCTCTCTCTCCTCCACTGACTTGCTCTGCTTCTCCCGTAAGGGATGCAGTTTGGACTGAAAGGGGGGAGAGGCAATATCACTTCACCTGACAGACAGTGAGGCAGGTATAAAGTCAGAAAGACATACAAATATGAGAGACAGACAGACCTGGTCGTCTGAGCTGTTGTCTCTTTTCAGAATAGCTTTCCACTGGTGGATCTCCTCTGTCCTCTCCTCATTCACCTCTTCTAGAAAACGATGCTCTGGTCTGAGGACAAGTGAAAATTATTTAACTCAACATTAAGCATTAATAGGTATCATTTCAGATATACATAAAACAAAACAAAAGAGGTGTGCTTACATGCGTGTGCTGCTGGTCCTGTTGATGATGACAGACTTGCCTGTCTGATCTACATTGTGCTCCATGCCGAAGTAGGCCGCCACCCGATGGACCAGCATACGATGGTAGGATGACATGTGGGGGAACTTCTTAAAGGGACTGAAAGACAGGAGAGAGAGAGAGAGAGAGAGAGAGAGAGAGAGAGAGAGAGAGAGAGAGAGAGAGAGAGAGAGAGAGAGAGAGAGAGAAAGACAGGTACAGATTGATGATACTTTTTGTACCCAGTGGCCCAAACACAGCCACATAAAAATAACTGGCTCAATTTATCAAACAGTACACTAAATATAGTATAGTTGCTGAAAAATACTCCAAACGTGAAGGCAGTACTTAGCCTTTAACAGCATTTAGAATGCATACTAGATTTGTCACCAGCATTTCAGCACCTTTCAACATCTTACACAAACATATAGACATGCTCTATCTATCTGTCTCTCTCTCCCTCACAGACCTATTGCTGGTGATGAAGTCAATCATGTCCTGCTCCAGTTTAAGCAGCATCATGCGGTCCCTGGGGTTGCTATTGAGGGTGTCGACGATAAACTGGTGCAGGTCTATGCCAGTGGAGTCTGTGTACTCCACACTGGATTCTGATCAACAGACAGGCAAGCAGACAAGAAGCATTAAAAGACAAGAAATACCACTGTAACATTGAAGACAGTTGGACACAGTTGGACTAGAGAATTTCTTAATCCCTTAATAAACAAGAATCCACTCTCTCTCTTTCTGAGACATCAATAACACACATACACACACACACACCTTTGGATACTGAATGTTTCTTTGGGTCTTTGCTCTTCTCCTGTTCTTGCTTACAGGATGTTATCTCACTGTCAAGGCAACTGGATGAGGTGTTTGCTTCTAGAGAAGTCTGAGAGGGAAAAAAAAGAAATAAGAAATGTAAGGACTGGTGTTTGAGTGTGATGACGATGATGATGAAGAGGAGGAGGAGGAGGAGGAGGTGCATGCATTACTTGACTGTCTTGGGCACTGTCTCCAGGTGGGGAGTATTCCTCACATATAGCCATACTGCGCACCAACTTCCCTTTGGGCTGAAACACACACACACACACACACACACACACACACACACACACACACACACACACACACACACACACACACACACACACACACAGAAATGCACACTCATAATGAATACCTGGTTGATATTTTAAAAAGAATGAATAATGTGAGGAGGAGTGTGTTTTAGCTTACCTTAACTTTCTTCTTTGGTTGCACCTGGTTACACTGTTTCTGTGAGTCAAGACACAATTTATTATAAATTGTCTCTGTGCGTGTTTGGGGGATGCAGAATTCTAACACTGCAGTTGCATTGGCCCGTTGCACACAGAGTAACTCACCTGCTGCTCCAGCTCTCTGTTTTCATGGTGACTCTCGTCCTCGTCCTGGTTGGTACAGGGGGACAGGCAGGCTGGAGGGGAGGGGCAGCTGATACCACCACAGTCTGTTCGAGCACAGGACTCTGGGAGGACTTCCATACTTCCTACAGCCACCTCAGTCATCTTTGACACACACAAAAACAAACAACACACAACATGAAGCTGTAAGGCTTTAGGTGTAGATTTGTGCACCTTTGAGTGTATTTGCAAAAATCTGTGTGTGTGTGTATGAGTATGTATCTGAGTGGAGGTTTTAAGTAGCTTTCTCTGTGTGTGTATGCAAACTGTACCTCTCTCTCTCTCTCTCTCTGGAAGTTGTTTACTGTTCGAAAGCCTCACAGGTGAATGATGAGGTCATATATCCCATGTTCCCACAGGGCAGCTAGAAACGCAATTATCCTCTCCGCTCGCCCTCTCCTTCTCTGTCGTTCCTCTCTCTGCAAGCCCTTTGCCGGTCGATGGAATAACAGCCTAAAGAGATCGAAAAACAGGGGGAAAGAGCTCTAGTGGCCATTGTACAACAAAAACACTGCCACAATATTATACACACACACAAGCACAGCTGCTGGAAATGGCATCAATTAGTTGTTAAGCTTGTGCGTGTGTGTGTGTGTGTGTGTGTGTGTGTGTGTGCGTGGGTGGGTGGGTGGTTGTGTGTCACTGGACCTCTGTCTGGGCATGCTGAAATGTCCCATTGACATTACAGCCAATTGCTACTTAAAGTATATTACTGTAAATGCGTCTGTGCGTCTGTAACCGTATCATATAGGTCTTGCCTGTGTACTTACAAGTGTGTAGCTCATGCGAGTGTATGTGTGGTGTGTGAGTCTGTGTGTGTTTATGTCCTCGAGCTTTTCTTAGACACAGCAGCTGTGGAGGGTATCATCCGATCCGCCAGCACTGATATTCCCAGAATGCCAAGCTGAGCCTCTGATCCCAGCGGTGAGAATTTTGTGGCGACTGAACACACGCATGCACGCACGCACGCACACACACACACAGAAAAGAGGAAGTGGCATTCCGCCCCATTCTACAAACGGGCAACTGGTATCAGTGGGGATACATTCCACTGTAACACCGAGCTCAAGGGGACACTTATTCCTGTAACACAGGGGACTGGAGCTGGCAACTGTGACTGTATGGAGGCTCAGAGGATGCTAACTCCCACAACACCGTTACTCAATACCAGTCGGCAGACTGAAGTTGTTTTAAAGAGGCTTGTGTCATGCCAGTCCAATGTTCACAGCTCAATTAAATGGAATACTTAAAGGGATGGTAAACAAAAATATGCAGTTTTCATTCAAATGGATTTTAATGTCATCACTGGGTGTAGAAAACACCACTTAACTGTGACAAAGTTGTTTCTCTGCAGAGAAAGACATGTTGGTAGATTTCTCCTGACTCAAACAATGGGTTTTGCTGGAGAGGGATTAAAAAGTTACCTCCAGTCCAATCAGAACATGACCTCAGTTTTTATTCCTCTCACCCATTTGATTGACTCTTCAGCAGCACCTGTTATCCTCTGCAAAGCTCACCAAACAGTAGTAACAGTAACTGTTAGCTTGTTCGCACAGGACTCCAAAGATTATGTTACCAATCTACTGTTATATCAAAAGAGGCAAGGACTAGCAAAGCTCTTCCATCTAATATGGAACTTTCACTAGCAATGGCATCAGCCATGAACGTCCTCATATTAAACTCTACTACAAGCCTCTCAAGTGGATGTTTTTAGCCTGTGAGCTCTACAGCAGTGCTAACTATGAAAACATTTGTTGACAAATTGTTGTAGTGCTATTAAGCACCGTAGCTATTTCAGTTCTAAAATGCAAAAAAATTTCACTTTACTGGACAGTTGGTTGCTCTTACCAGCGCGGAGACAATATTGTCACCGTACAAGGGGATCTAAAGCCCACCCAGCCCTGCTGGAATGTATTACTGTAGAAAATTCAGCCCCTTAAACTCAATTTTATTTCAGTTATTGAGTTTCAGCATCTCTCCAGTCTTAGTGAATAATGAAGACAGCACTCAAGAATAACACTACATAAGAAAATCCTCATTTTTAACTGGGTTTTCCATCCTTTTAACAGTAGTATTTTCCTCCAAAAAATGACAGCAGGGTAGAGAAGCCTGGTGGTGATGACCAGTTACACCATTTCAGTGACTGAGAGGGAATATTGTTCTCTAATATGTAGTGAAGATTCTCCATGTAGCAGATGTGACTCCGTTTATGACTGAAGAGATGAATTTTGCCTGACACTAAAGCTCAACCGGCTCTCCATTTTGGCTTGATGGTCTATTATACTCAATGGGAGAGGAAACAGTCGCAAGATAGGCGATTACTGTACAGGATGTAAGGGTGTCGTGATGATTTAAGGGAGTGTACTCAGGATCAAGCAACAGTGTCGGCAGGTCTCCACCCTGCTGAGGTGTCCTGGGGCAACACACTGAGTCCATTTCAGTTCGAGTGTTGCTGCACTGTAGCTGACCCTGACCTACCTCTGACCTCGCCAAGGAAGGGGCCGAGCAAAAAAGGATGTACCATTGGTGGCTCAACAGTATCAAACAAAATCTATGTATAAAGGAAGAGAAAGCATACTTGTATCACAGAGCAGGACACTAGTGCACCTCCAGCAATACCAGACAAACAGGAGCATGACAGAGAAAGACAGAGAGAAAAAAGGTGGGATGAAGCAGGCACTAGAGAGAAAACAAGAAGAATGGCAGGCCAGGGAGGGAGGGGATGAAGAAACAGTCCGCAGGGACTTATAAGGTGAAGCAGGGTGAGGGAAGGCGAGGGAGAGACACAAGTGAGGAAGTGGTGATAGAGAGGCTTGTGAGCACGCTCTGTCTCCAAGCCTTTCAGCAGACGGCGATGAAGAGGGGATTTGAGCGGAGCTACCAGTTTTGAGCTGAGCACTGCAGAAGCGGCCGCCCGCCCGGGGAGAAGGTGTGACACGATCATTAGCGCGTGACGGATGGCGGCGGGAGGCAGGGAGCGCCAGTACCCGCTACATCATCATCCATCTGCTGCTCTCCCCGAAGCCTCCAGCCTCAGAGCCACTTACTCACCAGGACACCTTTCTTCTCCAGCCAAAAGCTGCCTGGCTCATCTACACTGACACACAGGCAGGCCAGTGGGAAAATATCCAAAACCTGCTTTAGATGGCCATTGTCAGCTAAACTAAGTTATATAAAGACCCTATGTCTAAAACAGTCCTCCTGTTTGCGTGTAATTAGACTACTGATGAACCCACTGTTGAATACCATGGCTATAATTATCAGTCATTCTGATATCAGTGAGCACTGAGCTCTGTTACTGCTTCAAACATAATTGCACCGAATATGCTTAGGCTGATTACCTTGGCCTCTCTACATGTACACTTATTCAGTATAATTTTATCTCTGTAAGAGCATTCAGATGTAATTTCTTTTCACTTGTCTTATGTCTTTAGAAAACCCGCTAGACTTCACTGTCTGTGGTCACAGAAGCTGCTTCTTGTTATTTGTCTGTAAGGTCAGAGCTGAATTTAAAGAAAAAAAGGATGTCATGTATGCCTCAGTTTGGAGCTGATTACAAAACGATTTAGCAAGAGCTGAGCTGAAACTAAAACTGAGGGAGCAGCTGTGTCTTGGTGAGTTTAAAATGATTATTGAGGATCTTGGTGCAGTCTCAGTGAGGAGGTCAATGCTTTGTGTAACCAAAATCTATTTGGTTGTCGCTCCTGAGCCTGTAAGTCTGCTACTAGACTGCGTCTCTTTTCATCTTGACTGTACAGAGTATAGCTTATTTCATTTTTTTTACTTACCTAATTTGATTTCATTTTGCGTATATGCATTGTTGCATTGCATATTGTTTGCCTGCACCTATTCTGCTTTCTCTCAAGAGCCATCTCTATTTTATCTAGATGACACTACTTGGTTGAAAAAAAATAAATAAATAATGCTAAAGAAAATAAAATGACACTAATCACACTTCTTCAATTTAAGATGCACAAACAACAAGAACACCTGTGTGAAATTTGGGTTAACACATCCTTTTAGGCCATCACCTGGTTATCAGAATGCCTTGTGAGTGTGACAGCTGTCTGTTTTTGCAGCTGAATTCAGCTGAGGTCGATGGGTAGGGGTGGGGGAGCTCCCCTCAAACCAAGCGATGACGTTAAAGGGTTAGTTTGCTCAAAATTAAGACTTTTATGAGCCCTCTCCTCGAGCGCAAACGTGGTGGCATGTTCGCTTTGAGAATGTGGAAGGGGGAGGCTGCGGTAAGTGGGCTGAAACAAACACTTGACAACTTTGTGGCATCCGATTGACCCACATAATCAGGTCGGTTCTTAGGTAACGGTGTTGTGGTGCCCGGTGCTCGGTCCGAGCGGCGCGCTGGTCCCTGGCCGGGCTTCAGAGCCGTGTTGTCGGTGCGAGCTGAGCGAGTGTGTCGCATTACCGTGAGTGGGCCAAGCTGACACACCGGGCTATTTTTACATCGGCTGAGAGCCGACCTCCTGCTCCGGGACTTCACCCCCACTGTCAGCTGCATGTGGAGGTGGAGGGGAGAACACGCAGCGGGCAAGACTGAAAAACTTAATGTGAACTGAATATACTGAAGGCGAGAGAGAGAGAGAGAGAGAGAGAGAGAGAGAGAGAGAGAGAGAGAGAGAGAGAGAGAGAGAGAGCTTCCGTGCTCTTTCAACTGAGCATCTTACAATAGGAAAGGTAATGTTAGCTAACTAGTTGAAATCGATTTAAAACTCGCCTGCTCCGACACTACTGACACACACACATCAAACACCGGCGGAAAGCAATAGTGTTTAATGTTAGCATATAGTGTGAAAAAATAAAGAAAGCGACAATTTGCACCAAATAGTAACGTGGTTTACTTTTCATCCAAATAAACACGAGCAACAGCACAACATTTCTGCTAATTGCCTGCTACCGAACAGCATTTCTGGACCAAAAGCGGAATCTGAACGGTGCGCCGACGTTAACGGGAAGAGCTAACGTACCTTCATCTACCAAATCGGAGCAAAGTTTTATCCTAATGTTTCCAACAGTAACCCGGTCAGTGTTTAATTTACGTGTTATTTAAGTTGAATTTACACCACCTCTAACTTACAGTCCGAAGTGACGGTTACTATTACGGCCCCGGTAGGCAGAGGGAACAGTGATGGACAGAGACAAGCAGCGTCGATGTCAGCGAGTGAAATAACACGAAAAACTGTAGTCGAGGAAAAACAACCGACCGTGTTGTTGGTGAGACGGCGTCCGTTGTCTTACCTTGAGGTGATGATGATGATGATGGTTCTTCTTCCTCGGTGCCGTCGGGCTTCTGTTCTCCTCAGATTGTGTGCGGTCCGTTCCTCCTCCTCCGCCTTTTGCCTGTCTGTCTGTCAGAGAGGAGGGAGGGCCAACGGCTCTGGAACCCGGAGCCACGCGCCCACACACCGGAACGCTCGAGACCCGGCCCCCGCCCCGCCCACCGCTCGCGCACTCTCTCTCTCTCTCTCTCTCTCTCTCTCTCTCTCTCTCTCTCTCTCTCACACACACACACACACACACACACACACTTTCAATTTAATTCAAGTCGATTCAATTCTGCGAGCTTCATTGACATCAAAATTATGAAACAATATTGCTAAAGCTTACATAAAGCATCTAATAGTTATAATACAGTTGAAAACACGGGTAGACGTGCGGCTATATGTTACTTATAACTGGATAGCTAGTTAACTTATCTACGGGCTGTATGGGGTTAACATGTCTAACTCGCCGCTAGTTCCCTCAAATCAGTTATCTGCTGGCATGACTCACTGTTTGTCAGAAATAATTTGCCAAAAGATTGCCCAAAATGCCAATTTCCGAAAACCGCCATATAAACTCGATAGGCAGGCCTACACTCTTTCTTTCTGTTGAGATGATCGATTATTTGTCTGGAATAGATAGAGTCTGATTTATAATAGGGCATCAATATCGCTAACATTGTTATGTCTTCTTTAACTATTCAGTAAATTACATCATGCAAATCAGCTAAACTAAGGCATATCAGACACTGATGTGTGTGTGTGTTTGTGTGCGCGCGCGTGTGCTTTCTCTCTCTCTCTCTCTCACACACACACACACACACACACACACACACACACACACACCTGCTGGCTGGTGGTTTATTTGGCAGTATGGCTGGCATGTGCGCGCGCGACGGAGACTTAGTGGCGCTTCGATGCGCGTGCACGGAAATAGCGCTGGTGTTATGCCCTCTTATATAAACCAGTCTCCCTCGTAATGCACAGCTGAATGAGTGTGTGTGTGTGTGTGTGTGCGTGCGTGCGTGCGTGCGTGCGTGTGTGTGTGTGTGTGTCATACTGTTACATCAGTTCCACTGGGATGCAGTGATGTATGGTTAAAGACTTTACTGGCATTGGGATTAGACTGTCTCGCGTCTCAGGCACGAAATGGAGGGTAAACGCAGCGCCTATTTAGGCTGGCAAAATCCTTATGATAAGAACTTCAGGTAAACATCTTAATAAGCTTTAAACTAATATAGTTTAGCCCTGATATAAAATCAGAAATATTACCAAAGTATTACTAGTGTACGGACGGGTATTGTAGGATGTCTGTTATTCACAGTAGTAGGTTTGCAGTCACTTTATCACTGAGTTTTATTTATCTTCTTTGATACCACTATAATATTCCTATAATAGACTATTCCTATCCCTATTGCACTCACTGATGAGTTTATAATAAGCTTATTGGAAACATTATTGGACATTGTGGTGTTTTTGTCTCCAGTGGTATCACTGGATTATTTTTATAGGATTTGTTGCAATACCTATCTTCTGTGCAAAAATAGGATTATTGGAACTCCTCTCAAGAGATATGAGAACAGGGTCATTTAAGGAAAAGGCTGCACTAAATAGCTAGAATTGATTTTTGTTGATATTGGTGTTTTTTAGCCACTAACTGTCACAGAGGGGAGGTCTTTGCTTTTATTTACCATGACATCACCGCTGCAGACTAATTCACACCACTGCTTACCATTGCATGAATGTGCACATGAAGTCATAACTATCTCTTTGATCACAAGAGTAGGGAAATGTTTGTGGGTGTATATGTGTGTGTGTGTGTGCGCGTGTGCAAGAGATCGAGTGACACCTCAACAAGTGAGGCTCATAAATATTAATCAGACCCTTATGAATATTCAGATAGTGGGCTATGAATATTTAAAGTATGATGGAGCATGTGGCTGGGTGAGGAGACAGCCAGAGACAAGCAACAGACAAATAGACCTCCTCCCTCACTTCTTAACCTTAGGCCTTAGCAGAGATCACTGAAAAGAAATGTGGCCTCTCCTTTACACTAATTCCATTCTTTTAAAATTAAAAGGACCCACATTATTTGCTTCTCATGTCTTTATTTTCGAACGTAGCCCTCTATGGCTCGATGTTAGGAATAATTTTCCTCATCACTATACCTACTCCTCCAATTTAAATGAGGTAACCCTGCTGAGTGGAGGCTTTCCAGTTCAAATGCTGCCAGCTGGCCTGATTGGCAGGATTTTAGTAATTGTTTTTGGAGAGGTGAGCCAATCAAGACTGAGTCTAGTTGTGATGTCTTGACTTGAACTGGCTCTAGAGTGCCTGTAAAAGGATTTAAGATGTAATACCTTAAACCACTCAAACAAAATAAAATTGTAACCTCATGCATTAAAAACCTTTGGTCATATGTGTATACAGAGGAAAATTTGACAGGAGGGCACCTTTAAAGGCCACACTAGTGAAATTATCACCCTCATATTACAAGATTTACATAGTACTTCTGTAGTGAGTTTTAGGGGGCTATTATATAAATATCAGCTCTTGTGGCAAAATTGTAGTGACACCACAGGAGATGAAAATAGGGGCAATAAGATCCATATAAACCCAGTGGCTCATCAAAACACAGCTCACCTGAGTAGCACAGGCAGCAGTGTTTGTGTTTTAATTGGCAGGAAGCAGATGTCACTCCCCTTTTGCCCCATAAACCCATAATTTGCTTGCAAAGTGTGTCTGAAGATGTTCAAATTGCTAATGAAGTCACAGTAGGGGGACTGAAGGGGGAACCGGAGGGGGAGTGAAATGTAAAGGAGTACAATTCCCAGTGCAGGGTGCTGGGACCAGCGGGGATCCTTGAGTGGGCTCTAGAGGGTCCCCGGCAAAATAACAATTCACTTAATTTCACAGTTATTTTATTTTATAGTAGAAGATAGCACAAAAAGACAACATGATACAATATAAGGACTGTTCTGACCAGAGTTCTCAGTCACTGTTGTTTTCCCAGCCATACAGAGACAAAACTTCAATCATCTCTGGTGGGATAACACCTCAAACACTGTCATGTGGCTGGATTGGGCTGAGCAATATGGGCAAAATCCAATATCACGATATCTTTGACTGCATATCTCAATATTGAGATTGTGATGACAATGTGGGGCCTGCAGGTGTTTTCATAAGATATTTAAACACAAGAGATTTTTGATAAACAATCAGTAATGATGTGGATATGATGACCAAACAGGTGGAAGCAAACACGAGAACAGCTAGAACAGTCTAATATGCTCAGAAAATTGCCTCCCTTTATTGTAATGCAGCCTTTAAAACCAGAGAAAGACTTATATGGTGTAGGGGCAAGACTCACTTGCATGGCTGTTTTCCTGAGCACTGGTGCTTCAGTATGTCAAAGCTAGGGCTGGATGATATGGACAAAATTAAACATTGCAATATCTTTGGCTCAATACCTCGATATCGATAGCCTATTGTTATGATACCGTAGGGATGACTGTTGTTACTTTTGTAAGATATTGACATGTAAGAGATTTTAGATTAACAGTTATTAGTAATGTGCATATGATGAGCAAGCAGGTAGAGGCAAATAATAAAACAGCTAGAACAGTCTGTTAACTTCAGAAAATTGCTCTCCTTTGCTGCAATGCAGCCTTTAAAACCAGGAAAAGACAACACTTATGCCAAATCTCGACAATCCAAGAGGATATCTAGTGTCATATCAAGCTATTGATGTAATATCTGTCACTCAGCCCCAGTCCGTGACTGAAAAAAGATGTAAAGTCCTGCTCCAATCCACAAGGGGAGAAACAGATGGAGAATTTAGATGCAGTGTGCCAGCAATAAGGCTTATGAAACTACAAGCACAGCCCCAGTGAGGAATAGTACAGGTTCAAGTGTAGGATGCCTCTTGTGCGTATAACGCATGGTTTCTTGCCAACACACTGCGAAAACTTTGACATCAGGAGCTCAGTGGTATGGCAAAGAAAGCATCAATATGACGAATCCTCTGAACTGTTTTTTTTTTTTTTTACTCTGTGATCAGTGAGTGACTCATGTCAGATCACCTTTCGCTGCAAAGAAGCAACTGAAAACAAAACATCTGAGCTGGGTTGGGTGCTCTGTGGACAAGGCATAAACTTGCGCGTGTGTAAATGCAGCCTCCCACACACACTGTACTGCGTCAGAGGCTATCAGAAAATGTGCGTGTGTGTGTGAAAGCATTGCACCTGTTAAGTCATAGACCTCAGTAACTGTGTGCCAGTGTGGGTTTGTAGTCTATAACGGATGTTTGACAGGATGATGAGCTCCGGCACTCACACATCGCTTCCTCCAGAAACCCCCCTCTGTTCTCCCCATTCTCTCTTCTTTTCAGGCGATGGGCTTTAAAAAAAGACAGAGCGAAAAATCCCTTCTTTAAAAAAAAAGTAGAGAAAAACTTCCTTCTTTTCATACTACACATTTTTTTTTACATCTCACTCATTTCTCCCCTGCTCTTCTATCCTTTTCTGCATGTTGTTTTTCACTGAGTGTGAGCTTGACAGGTCTTCAGAGAGAGAGAGGCGCTGAGGGAGAGGAATCAAACAATCTCCTCAATTAGACAGCCCACACACACACACACATACACACAGACACACAAAGACGTCTGAACTCTCTACCATCTTCATCAGTCGTCGCAGTTTTCATCTTCCAGTCGCAGACACCTTTGTTCCTGGGTTGAAAACACACTGTTCCGTACAAAGGCTGAGAAAACCATTTAGCTTTGAAGAACTGAAAGCCTCGATATGCTTTTAAGGTTTATTTGCATCGAGAGGAGGGAGTCTCTCTCCCTTTTTTCTGCCTCAATTGACCCATCAGTTTGCCTGAAACCTGCAAAGGTTACACAGTGGCCACTGATGGGGGAGCACTCACAATGCAAATGCATCTTCAATGTGACATTACATCATAAGATTTAATATAATCTCAAGACTTAAAGGCTAAATTGCAGCAGTTTAAAGGCAATTAGAGACGGAGGGAGAGAAGGAGGAAGTTGCTGTTATGGTCCACCGTCTTGCAATAATTGTTCCTACTAGCTGGAAATGAAAAGCTCTCCCTCGAATTATGAAGTAAAGAATAATGAGTTTGCAAGTCTGCATAGAGAGGGGGAGAGAAGGCACACAGTTTCTTTGGACTTGTGTCACACCCAGACTGAGAAATGATGACTGACTGATGAACATACAGAATCTAAGGGTGCTACTACCTCACATGCAGTCACACACACATACACACACACACACAGACAGGGGAAAAAGGCGAGGAGGAAATGGAACAGAGGAAGGCAGAGGGCTGCACAGAGAGGGTCCATACAGGACCACGGGGCGCCTCACCGGCCAACAATGGGATGAGTCAATCCTGTGGTAATACTATGGTGCAGTGCAGCATACCTGGAGGGCTCAGACCTGTTGATGCAATCAGCAGTTGAGGTCTGGAGCTTTTTCTTTCCTTCCATCTGTCTCTCTCTCTCTGTCTCTCTCCACTTGGCTATCAACCTCTTTCACAGCCCCCACTCCCATCTTTTCCCTCCCACAGCTCTCCTCTCCTCTCCTCCTTCATTACAGCACTGCGAGAAAAAGAAAAACGCCGGGTCTCTACAAGACGCTTCTTTGGAGATCAAGAAAAACAAGTCTTTTCACATCACCAGCCATGTATTACTAAAAGCTTGTGATGGATATTGAATGATGCTCTGTGGGCCCCCGGAGGGTCACGGAGCTCGCTCAGTGCACAAGCGACCGTGTAAACTCTCAGTACATGTGGAAAACAGAACATGACATTTGAGAGGTTTTCCACCATATGCCAATGATCCACTTTCTTTTTGTTCTCTCTCCTTCTCTTTTTTCCTCTATGCATCTTTTGCTTTCCCTCACCTACGCCCCCAAACACACACTTGATCCATCCTGGGCAACTCAGTCTTCTCCTTCTCTTCAAATCATCTCCTTCCTTCCCCTCCTCCTCCTCCTCTTCTCCATCATTTCCTCATCCCTCTCTCCCGTCTTTGCATACAAACTTGCCTCTCAGCCTGTATCATTGACCTGGAAGCCTCCAAGGCTGTTCTCTCAGCTGTGGGCATCATGACCATAAGCTGAGTCGCAAGGCTATTTATATTTGTTCCTAATGAGGTGAGATTGCTCTCCGCCATAGCAACAGTCTCTATGGATACCCTGCACTTGGATACCAGATCCCATCCTGTTTTAAATTACTATGGCCTTATTATGGGCTGCGTCTTCCCCCCGTGTATCGCAGCCTAATTAATTCTGAATTATCGCCCTTCACTCTGTGAACAGTGCGGAAATGCCCTCAATTTACCACCGAGTCGACTGCATCAGCACAACCTTACATCTAAAACACAGATTGGAGTTCCACCAGTCAGTTTACACCATCAAACAGATCAACATTAAAGCAGTTAGGCGCACATCCTGACGCGTAGCTTGATTCTTCCAAACTATGAAGTTGTGCAACAACCAGAGCAGGGAGGAGAGACCTCCACAGGTGCTCTCATTTTCTGACGTGAACCACAAACACACAGAGGAAGACGATCTGTCATGTGTGTGGTGCAAGAGGCCGACGAGTGCGCTATTGATCAGGCCTGAGCTGAGCTTGTTGCAGCGCTAGACTCACATCATTAGACAAGCTCTGTGCAGTCGGGGTCATGCAGGTGCTGAGACCTGCCGTCACATTTCCTGCCACAGAACCAGACAACCAACCGATGAGTGACACAGCAAGCCATGCAAGGATGTGCTCATACATTCACACACACACACACCCACACACAAGTTAAAGCTCTCTGTGCCCCTGCATTTACAGTAAGAGCTGGAGAATCGTCCTCATCTCGACTATTCCCTGATCTGACGGCACTGTGTGAGACAGCTGCACACACACACAGGTACACACACACACACATACACACGCTGACAGCTGCTGCATTGTTGTGGCATGTCCAGCCCTGGCAGCTTTCTGTTTTTTTCAGTGACCTCTCACCCTGTGTGTGTGATGACTCAGAGACGGTGAGATGAAAGGAGAGGGAGGGACGGAGGGAGGGCGCGAGTGGGAATATGGAGAGGGGGCAAAAGGAGAGCGAGGGGACGGAGAGGCTGAAATAGCTTTGGCGTAGAAGGTTAAGTAAATCACATCATTAATGCTATGTTAAGAGATTGCTTTGACCTCTGCCTGCCTGTCTGCTTGTGTATGTGTGTGTACGTCTGGCCTTTGTCCCACTAAAGCAGGTGGCAGCAATGACGTCCATCTTCTTCCCAGCAGTACACACGCACACACACTTTCTCTCGCTCTCTCTGTGTTCTCCAATGTCAGTCCCACTAGATTCTATCGTGCTTGAAATTCACTTATCATATCTGCTGGCCTCACTTGTCTTGCTTGCTGACACAAGCGTGTGCACGCATGCAAAGACACCCACACATGCACGCACACATTTGCAGCATGGAGGACTGACTCGATTATACAAGAGGAGTAGCTCAACCTGACAGTGGAACAAGCACCAAAAAAGGAAACACTGAAATAATATAAAAGGTTTATTTGCCTCCGTTGTATAAGCATATTTCATCTTCCCACTCTCGCCTACTCTCTCCCACACAGGTTAGATCCAATAGCTAGCGCCGGGCCTCTCCATCTTGCAACACAAACATCTCCGTGTGAAGGAATATTGCAGTCAAGTTCTTTTTCATAATCTCCTCCCTGCACGCCCACACACACACATCAAGTGAGGGGGTGAGGGGGGGGTAAAAAGGAGAGCTGGTAAAAGAAATGAAAAGCGAAGAGGTGAGGGGGACGGAAAGAGAGAGGAGAAAGAGAAAGAGAGAGAGAGAGAGAGAGAGAGAGAGAGAGAGAAGTGCTCATGAGAGTCAGGAGGTAGTTGTTATAGTAACTGCATCTCTACACCCGTCATTCACTGCTATTTCAGGCATCTCTCTATGGAGCGGAAAAACATATATACCAGGGGCCACAGCGCTATAACACTGTGGCAATATCATCATCCAATATTTGGCCTGGCAATTGTTTAGTCATAAACTGATTAAATCGGCACCAAAAAAATGAGCTTTTCCAGCACAGTGCCATGCTCATTATTTAAGATTTTCACAGTCGCTGTTCACTTAACAAGAGGAGGAAATCTACACTGGATCCCAGAGATGGATTGTGTTAATGTTTCAATGATACCATGAATAGAAACCATTATATGCAGATATATTCGAGGATATTCATTCTCACTTGATAAACTCAAAGAAACAGTTTTTTGGTCGGGTCCATGCTGCAGACACACGCACACACACACACGCACAATGAAGTGAGGAGAGAAAAGAAAAGAGCGGGGGTGTAAGAATAGTGTGAGCACCAGTACGGCAGAGTGCTGAGTTTGTGAGCCATTAGGCGGAAGGTAATTAATACCTGTCACCACAGTGCTCTGTTCGCTGCCTTTATTCTCTTTCAGTCCAATTAAAATATGACACTCCTCCGGTGGAGCACGCCTTGTTAAAATTAAGTGCCTGAGACGCACAGACACCTTTGATAAACACATTCAGTGGTACAATTGGCTTTGACAGCGACGGTATGCTATAGAAAGCGAAAGAGAAAGCGAGAGTTGGCAGTGTGCGTGTGCTCTGTCGCTTCCACTAGGAGATATGAGCTGTTAGATCTGATTAAAAATTGTGTTTCTTTTTCCCTTCGAGTTTCACTCTCCAACAAGCACACACACACACACACACACACACCAGAGACTGACGTGATGTTATGAGACATTTATGAGCCAAGAGACGTTGACCAGTGAAGACAACTCACTGCCAACGATTTGTGGCTTGGACAGCAGGGACAGACGGATGGTAAGCAAAAGACAGACGAGCCAAGGGAGGGAAAAAACTGAAGAGATATCAGCTGAGGATAGAAAGACAGGTGGTGCACAGGAAGCACTCAGGAGCGAGGGAAAATATGATAAAGCGAGAGAGGGAGAAAAAAACAACAAAACAAAGGACGAGAGCACTGAGGGAAAATGAAATGAAGTGAAATATGGCCGGGTTCTTTTTAAAGAGTGGAGCCGATATGAAGTCTAAGAGACAGATGAGACGGAGAGAAGAGAGGGGAAAATGGAGAGAGGTGGAGTGATGGATGCAGGCAGGGGACCAGCAGCTCTCTGCCAACATCTCCATGCATCCTTCCAGACATCACACTGCGTTGCCATCTGCCTCTCTGCCACACACACACACACTAACACACACACACATATATACAGAGGGAGGAGATATGTGAAATCATTAGCGTCTCCTGACACTGAATAAATATCTGGGGATGAAATCTGTCTGTGGAGAAATCACCTGCGGGGAAATATGATTGGATGAGATCATGACCTCGCCGGAGCAGAATTTGCATGTCATCTAAATGGATCTGCGCCCCATGCTCAGGAGGTCAAAAGGCGTCCGATTGGTGGGACTGAACAACTCTGTCCCTGATTGGCTGTGGGGAAGAACAACGGCAGGGTCTCAGGTGAACCATAAGGCTGCTGCTCTGCCTCGGAGCTACATGACTGCCCCCTTCTGGCTAGTTCAGGAATCACCGTAGACACATACTTGACACAGACACACACACACACATACACAAACAGACAGTTAAAAGACAAGAGAAAATGCTGCTGATATACAGACTTTCTTTTAATCACATTAGAACTGAGAAAATAAAATAAAAACAACACAAAGAGCATGAGAGTGCGGCACACAGAGTGTCTTGGTTAACCACATACAGAGTCTTATTTATATATTTATATAACCATTTCTTCCACTTGTACAGCCTCTGATTGTAAGACAGAAATATATCGACATTCCCTGGGTGAGAGCAAGAGAGAGAAGACAGAGAGAAAAGAGAGAGAGAAGGGAGTGGATCTCTCAACAGTCGTCATCTACATTAGAAAACCTACAGGCCATTCAGGGTTTTTTTGTATTTTTTTTTTTAGAAGTTTATACATCGGCGATGCATCAGTATTCATTACAAAAATAGGAATATAGTTGATATAGAAGCACTAGGGGGTTGCTTGGTTGGGAGAGGGGTGAGGAGGTGGCGGTGTGTCCTCCCTTCAGTGGCGTTGCTGATAATGATCACCCACACACTCCCAAATCAGAAAAACATGCCTACAGGCCACACCCCGTCCGAGAGCCGGTATCCCAGAGTCCCGTGCGGCTCCACTAGTGTTATATAGCAGTCCAGCCCAGACAGAGAAGTCAGTTATAAATGGCAAGCGGGTTAGGATTTAAATTAGAGAATCAACAAAATCATTAAAAGAGGAGCCCAAAAAAGAAAAAAGAAAAAAAAAACATACAGATACAGGCGGGACGAGGGAGTTAGTGCATGGGCAAATAAGGGAAGATGGGAGGGGGAGAGGTGGATGAGTGCCGTTAGAAAGCCGAAGTGCAAAATGTGAGCATGGACGAGAAGGGAGGGAGAGATGAAGGAAAGCGTGGGTTAAACATGGAACAAGGGATGACGGAAGGCGAGGGAGTGGAGGAGGGATTAGGAAGAAGTGCAAAGCAGCTTTGAGGTCACCCTTCACTCTGGTTTATATGGCTGCTGTTACAGAGCAAAACAGAGGAAGAAGAGGGGGTTTGATGGAATTACTGTTATTGCTGGGGCTATTACTTTTTTCCATTTGGTGTTAAGAGAAGAGGAATGGGAGGATGGGGTGGAGAGAGAGGGAGTTATTGCTGGGGGTAGTAGGGCTGCTGCTGGGGGGGCTGCTGTGGGTAGCCAGGGTAGGGCTGTCCGGCTGGGGGGGCACCAGGGTAGCCCCCCTGTCCTGGAGTGGGCTGGTAGGACATGTAGGGCATGCTGTACTGGCCGTAAGCATAGGGGTTGTAGCCCATCGGCATCTGGTAGTACCTGCACAGAGGAGACACGGGAATGTGAGTGAGCAATAAAAACAATTTTAGAGGTGATTTCTACCAAAAAAGCGTATACCAACTAGGACTGGGAAAAGATGAAATATCACACTATCTTTGACCAAATACGCACACATCTATAATGCGATGATACTGTAGGGGTGACTTTGCACACACAATTTTTGATAAACAATCATTAGTGATTTGGATAGGATGACTAAGCACATAGAGGGAAATAACAGAACAGCTAGAACAGTCTAATATGTAAAAAAAATGCTTCCCTTTACTGTAATGTACCCTTTAAAACCAGGAAAAGACGTATGCCACATAATGATTACTGATAGCCAAAATCCTAGATGATATTTAGTCTCATTTCATAATGATATAGAAATATTGCCCAGTCCTAGTACCAAGACAGAAAATGACAGTTTTCAGAGCCCTGAATGACTCAGCTGTCCCTAGCAATAATAGGTTAATTGGTAAATTGATGATTAAAGCAGGTCCGGCATAAGATCAAATCTAATTAGCTGAGGTAAGTTACCAGAAAATAAAGCTGTGTTTACTTTTCAAGGGACTAATTAGCTTCCTTCATCCTGTTGTTTCTGCGTTTCCACCGTGGTCTAAAGACCCGTAAAGATTAGGTAAATTAGTCTTATGTATTAAAAAGTGACGGGTGTTTGTCCGAGCACTGGAGAAGGGGAGATATGCAGGCAGTACCTCTGCATGTTCCCTTCTTTCAGTGATTGCTTCCCACAGTTGATGTGTTGAAGCACAACGAACAAGAAACTGCGGAACTGCTGCGGAAAAATGGCAGCTGAAATAAAAAGCTTTGAGTATCGACCAATCAGAAATGTTCAGTGCTGCAAGCCCCACCCCAAAGTTCCTGTACTTTTGGAAAGTACCACTATCCAAGCAGGTACTCTTTGTGGGGTAAAATAATGTCCCTGGATCTTAATTTAGACCCTGGTCCCTGTGGTGGAAATGGAGTTCCTTAAAAGGTTCCCTAAGTCCCTGGGGAAAGTTCCTGTGGTCAAAACACAGCTTAAGTAATCCAGAAATGATCCTGTTTGGGGTCTGTTTACCCCATCCTGACCTCACTATATAGAGCGATATGTGCCAAATACAGAATAATACAGAATTTAAAACAGAACGCAGGAAATTCACCCTGGGTAGCCCTGGTAGGTGGGGTAAGGTGGTCCCTGGGCCTGAGTGGGTGGGGTCACAGGTGGGGGGTTACTGGCGGGAGGGGCGTGGGGTGGTGGGTTGGTGGGCGTGGTAGAGGCTGCCTGGGGTGTCATGTTGGGAGGAGGAGGCCTGGCTGGGGGCTGCGGCTTGGCTTGTGGTTGCTGCTGGGGCTGCTGGGCAGAGAGAGACACAGAACAGGCAGGTCAGGATACAACCGCCAGCTTTACATCACATCTACCTGAACGGTGTTTGCTGTGTCCCTGCAGTGACTGGGTGGCTACTCACAAACACAGTCCTGGGTGCAGGGGTTGGGCCGGCGGCAGTGGGAGTAGGATTGCTCTGATAGGCGGGAACGCTAAAAGATGGAGCGCTGGGCTCCCGTGCAATGCTCTGCTGTAGCTCCCTGGAAGACACAACCACAACAGGGTGTGAGCGTCGCAACCAGTGCCCTTACTGCAGCTGTTTGGTTTCCATTCACACATTTTGTCCCCCCAACAAGTAAAAAACAATCAAAACTTATCATCTGTCCTTGCTGGCTGATGATGCACAGCTGCATCACACCACAGCTGTCTGTGCATCACATTCTGAACATCTAAATAAAAGCTGTTACTAAACTGCAACAACTAATGCAGCTGATGCTGAAATTGGACCACATTACACCCCCCTTTCTATTAATAAAATCCTCAAAGAAAAACTGCTTACTGGCTTACTGTTACTCTTACCTTCCAGCTGGCTAATGTGATCTGTCACATCAACTACTCAAGGAAAAAAAACAACATAAATGTGAAAGTACATACTTAAGCAGCTCATCCCGCTCTGTCTTGCGAGCAAAAACGATGTCGCTGCACTTGTTCTGGAACTTGAGCAGGATCTCTGTCAAGTCGTTGTAGAACTGAATAGGGGAGAAGCAAAAAAAAAAAAAAAAAACGACAAAAACAAATTACCTGGCTTGCGACTCACCTTGAAGCACAAAAACGAATAAAAAGTAAAGTTTTCAGAGAAGATGCGCAGCGCTGCAGTGGACCTCTTCCTTGCTGAGACTTGTGTGCCGCTGTTGTGCTGAGTGAGTACCTTGGTGCCTTCGCGCAGGTTGTTGCTGATCTCAACGTAGCTGTCGTGTGCTGAAGCCAGCTTCTTCAGGACCTCCTCCCTCTCGTTGGCCTCCGTGTTGGACTGTTTCAGGCTGCTGAACTCCTGGTGGGACGTCTGCGAGAAGATCATAGGTAGAAAAAGGTGAACCTCCAGTTGGATCACGTCTAAGTGTGTGTTTGTGTAGCTTTCCAGGACATAGCATTGGCATCTTAGGAAGCAGATTGTAAAACAGAAAAACGGGGAAAAAGCTTGTTGTGGCAGATAGCAGCAAAGTATAATAATGAGGTTTGCCAATCAAAGGGCAAAAAATGGCTTGAATCTCCTGTGATTTTTTTTAAATGATGGAAGATATTATAATTCTTAGTTGACTCATGAGTACAATCAGTGCTTTGGATTTGTATCAGTGTTTTTCACTGCGTATGTGTGTGTGTGTAATTATACCTGTACTTGTGCCAGCAACTCTTCCTGTCTGCGGAGGCTGGCCTGCACCCTCTGGTTGTAGCCTCCGTACGCTTGGTCGAGCTGGCTGAGTGACAGCTGCTCCTCGTTGATGGCCCCGTCCTGGGCGAGCGCCGTCAGGAAGCTGGCGGTCATGTCAAAGGTCACGGCCTTAATCTCGGACTCCAGGGACTCCCTCTCCTTCTTCACCTCATCCAGCTGGGTGAGCTGGGAACGCAGCACGTTCACTACCTGCACGAGGAGAGAGACACACACTGAGGCACCAGAGCGCCACAAATTCCTGTGTTGAAGACAGACGCACACTGACATTCACACAAAGTTGCTTCTGTCGCTTTGAGGACTTTCCAGAGAGAGTCCAGAGAGCCATACCTTTCCTCTTTGCAACTCTCCCAGTTCTGCTTGCCTGGTGATTTAAGTTCCCCAGTGAAACACAATGCAAACTCAGCAAACAAAATGAAAAATGGTGCTACCGGGGGGGAGGAGGGACAGCGCCACAAAGCACACACTACCCGCAGGTGATTCTTTACTCTAGGATACAGAGTTTATGTGGCACACAAAGTGCTTCGAGATGAAAAACCTAGCTTTACAATAACTTTCCCCACACACACACACACACACACACACACACACACACACACACACACACACACACACACACACACACACACACACACACACACACACACACACACACACACACACACACACACACACACACACAAAACCGGAGATATACAGCCTGACGGAGAGGCAGACACAGGCAGTTATAAAAACACAGGCGTGTGGACTGACCTCGCTGCCCTGCAGTGTTTTGGTTGGGTTGGCGGAGGGGATGGCAGCGTTGAGCTCGTTCTCTGGTTTGCACAGCAGGGCGATCATGTCACAGTGGGTGTTGTAGCGCTCTCTCACCACCTGGTCTGCATGGACCGCCTTGTCCAACACACTGCGGAAGTTGGCGCCCTCTGCAGGGAAGCAGAGGGGTGGAAAGAAGGGAGCGGAGGGTGACAGCAAAGGAAGCAGGAGATGTATTCAAATGTATGAGATTTCCATCTTTATGGATCCCAGCTGAATGCATAATAATCTGCAGACTGATGAAAACACTTGAGGAACAAACGAAAAAAAGTAAACCTGAGTGAGTGTGTGTGTGTGTGTGTGTGTGTGTGTGTGTGTGCATATGTGTACCGGCGCGCAGCGGCTTATACAGGTCCCCAGAGGGGGTTCTGTTCCAGCGTTGGTTGAATTTGGCTCTCAAATCGCTGTCTGTTGTCTCTTCATCATCCAGCATCTTCAGAGACTGATGGGTAAACACACAGACACACACACACACACACTTGAGTATGCATATGACAATCACTTGTCAATCAGCACCCTAAAAAGAGACACACACAGTTGGACTTGGTCATTTGTAGAGATTCAGTCGCTCTGGTGGTGCTGTGTGTGTACATCACAAGTTTCAATGTACACATGAGGACCATTTTGGAGGATTCGGTCTTCAAAAGACAGACAGCACAAAGTCGTTTTGTGAATTGTGAATTTTTATAATTCTGAATACATTTTAGTTTTCATCTGAACAAAATTAGATGCAGGAAAAGTAATTAAATGATTTACGCTCTTCTTCTGTACCAACTGGGGGTGTAATGATTCACTCAGTTCACAATACGATTAGATTTATGATACAGGGTTCAAGATTCAAAATATTTTAACAATAAAATAACAAAATTTGAATTAAGAAATAATTAATCAATATGTTTTCTTCCTCTCTTCCTAATATTTTAAACATATTTTAAAATGTATCTTTAGACCCGTGCTGTAAAGAGCTGAACACTTGAACAGAGGTATACAATTGTAAACAAAATGTGTTGGAACAGTTTTACAACGTCTAAAAAAAAAAAAAAAACAAAAACAAACAAACAAAAAAAACAAGTGATATCTTAAATCACATAAACAACACAAAATCACAAGGACGGGGCATCCTCAATCTCCAGCTGCTCCAGGCTTAATCTTTTTCCAGTCTTACGTCATTTTTCTCCACTGTTTGGCTCAGAACTGGATGCCCTGTGCTCCCAAATGGAGTCAATTTTTTAAAAATAACCCTAACCCTTTTTTTCATTTCTAACCACTGATCTACAATATTTACAATACATATCTATCTATATCTATCTTTATTTATTTATTTATTTATTTTTACTATAAGTCAGTGTTTCTAACAGCCATCTTGCAGGTTAAATGTGTGTTCAGTGTTGACAGAGGTATGTGCTCTACCAAATGCCTTCTTGTATTTAGTTATTTATTTATTTTAAAAAGTACGGAAAATAAAAGTGAGGGTTAGAGCAATGGTTGAGGAAATTACAGAGTGTAGTGACACAAATATGTTTGCATTTCTGTCCAACACCAACCTCATCCAGGATCTCTCTGTTGCGGGTCAGTAAATCAGGCAAATCTTTGATCAGCTGCTCGACGCTCTGCAGTCCTCCTTGCTGCACGATGGCTCTGGCCTTCTCAGCAATGGATTGTGGGATTGAGTCTCCTGACAGGTCCTCCAGAGCTGCTGGCAGGTTCAGGGATGCCAACACGCTGATGGACAGTCAAACAACATCTGCATTATTCATTTAAGGTCGCCAAGTTTTCACAGTTCCGTTCACTTTGAATATCAATATGAAAATTTCAGCCGATGTTGTTAAGCACAGGGCTCTGGGGAAAGGAATCAAACTGCTGTAGTTTCAAATATTAACAATTATACTGTTCCCTTCTGATTCTGGGCTGGAATAAATTGTTAAGCATTTATCAATATCATCAAACAATGAGGTAAAATTGCTTTGTTGCTAATTTAGGCACTAGCCTGAGTAGCAAAGCCAGGTATTGATCTCTTATTGATATTTGTTATGCCATTATGTCATTAATTTTAAAGACTTGATGGCCTAAATGCAGGAGGACTTACAACCACTAATGGACATGCTCACAGGAAGATAAACACACACACACACACACACACACACACACACACACGGCATACCCGTTGCAGAGGTTGGTGGCCTCCCTCATTGTTCCCACCAGTCTGTTAACAGTCTCAGCCTTCCTCTGGTTGTAAATGCTCATGGACTGCTGCACCGCCATGGGAACCATCTTCTCAAACAGGTCTGCAGATAAAAACACAGTGAATGAGAAGCAAAAATTACTGGTTCAAAAAAAAGAAAGCCCATGTGTGGCAGGCAAGTTGGCCTCTGATATCTTCCACCCTCCAAACCATGAGTTTGGTGTGGGAGCAGGTTCAGATGTGCCAAGTGCCAACAACTTATACTACGTCCCATTCAGACTCCAAAGAAGAAAATTCCCAGCTGGTAGGTCTTAATTACAACCTCAGTATGCTGTTGCCGTAGGGACGAGGGGAAAAACATGGATATTCACAAGATTTTATTTTCCCTTTGCAACAACATGTGTTCAACGATATTTGGAGATGGCAGTAATCCTGATGGCACAGAACAATATTATTTACAGGCACTTTACATTTCACTGTTGCTTTTAAATGTGCTATGCTGATAAATCTGATTTGACCCAAGCATTTAGAACACAGATGTGCAGTCAAGAGTGATATTGTCAGGGAACGGCGTTTTGGAAAACCTGGGGTTGAAATATCTTGGGATTCAGTCTCTTACTAGGAATTCTGACCTGAAGGGCTGTTCCATCACATTTTTCTTTGTAGGAAGTTGAAATTTCCAACATCTCTGGAACATAGCATGATCAGTTCCTTCACTGAGCTAAACTGACTGACACAGACTGTGGAGAGGCCAGGGATCATAAAGACAATTTCTGTATCCATTGTAATGTCCCGTAAAAGTGTTATTGTGCATATAAAGCATTGACTTTATATAATGCCACTTAATGTTGTTAGTAAGTGAGATACAGGATAATTCAACATTGTTGAATTGAGTTGACTGGGCAGCTATTGACTGTGGATTACAATTTTGCTTTGGCTGCACAAGAAATGAAATCACAGACCACACGAACATTTTCTGATGTAAACATTGAAAAAGGCTATGGCACACTGTTGTCACTCACTGCTCCTGTTCTGTGTCCTGTGTGTCAAGGTGTTTCTACAGCTTTGTTCAGACTGCAAGACAAAATCTGTTTTTCTAGTGTATCCAGATTGTATCCAGACCGATTTAAGAAAGTATGGCCAGCCAAAAATCACATGAAATGTGATTTTTGCAAACTCCAAACCACATTTGGAGGTGGTTTGAAATGCAATTCCAATCAGATTTCTATCAGATTTCTGTAGATGTGTCTCAGTTCAGATGCTCCAGCCGCTCAAATCAGATTTCAAACTGTCTTTTGCATCACTCGCACTGCGACCCATGACGATGACGTCAAACCAGAGTGCCAGATGTGCATCAGACTGACCTCAGCCCAGCTGAACAGAATCCATGCTGCTACTGGAGGACAACACAGAGAACAACAGTCGACTTGACAGCGGTATTGTTTGGAGGGTGACATAACAGATCCCCATTGGTGAAAACTGAATCACCAGCACATGTAGTTATTGACGCCTATGTCCTTACCACAGCAACCCATGCAGATAGGTTGGTGATGTCTGGACACACAAATCCGACCTGATCACTAGCAAATAACAGTGTGGAAAGTCTAATGGATCTGTTTTGAAGAAGAAATCTGATTAGCCTGCAGTCTGAACAAGGCGCAGCCTTTTTTAAGAATTGCGGAACGTGACTGTCACTGTATTTTACCTGTGAACTTGTGGCTGATTGGCGGTGTGATGGCTGTGGCCTTGACCAGAGCTGCCTTGCCAATGTGCTCCAGGTCCTTGACCTCAGGGACGCGGTCATGGTAGATGAAGTCGTTGTCTTTCTTGGCAGCAGTTAGGGCTCGATTGATCTTGTCACTGAGGTCCTTAACGCTCACATACTCGTCATAACGAGATGCCACCGTCTTCACCAGCTCTGCTGCATGCTGGAAGGATTGAGAATGAAGGAGGATAGGAAAAATGTTTTAGTTTTGAGGGGGTTTGATTTTTCTAAACAAGATTTTGGGTGAGACAGTTTTTCCAAACTGCAATAAAAGGACAGCCGTTTACCTGCAGGCGAGCAATCTCCTCTCCGAAATGTTTCTTCGTCTTGGCCAGGACGCTCTGGTGCAGCTCGGCGTTTGCTTGCATGATGCAGTGCTTAGCCGCCAGCACCGGCAACACTTCCTGAAAATAAAAATACTGACCAGGGAGAGGCAACCACAGAGCAACACACAGACACACACAAACAAGTATATATATACAAACACAAACACACACACACACACACACGCAAAACAATGGCAAGGCAAACCACGAAACGGCAGACAGACACCAGCGAAGTCAAATCACATGTGACGTCACGAAAGCCAATCACAAAGCACAAGCAGTCAGAAGTCCATGAACACACACATACACACACACACAAAACCACAACCAACACCACCAAAACGAGGGATGCAGAAAGAAAGGAAGACAACGAGAGAGAGAACAGAACAGGCCATGAGTGTTTAACCTTCCAGCAACATCTGCTAAACCTTCATCAAACGTCCGACAGCCAGCTGTGCGTGCCTGCATATTTGAGTGTGTGTGTGTGTGTGTGTGAGTGTATGAGAGTATGTGCATGTACAGTTCTCTGATTTCACGCATTCAAAGTGAGGTCAGAGGTTGCTCTCTACACAATGATGTGGATTCCTTTCTTCGCCTAATTTCCTGTCTGCACATGACATTTGCCACCACTCGACTCATGAAAATGAAAAACTAACAGCAGTGGAGTTGGTGTCAGTGACTTCGTGGGAGTGAGCGAAGGGAACTATATAATAGATCCTATTATGCAGCACATGTGATGAGAAAACAGAAATGTAAGTGCAAGCACTTCTGACAATGTAGCTAAATTTAAAACCTTGTCCACAGATACATTGCTCTGATTTTTCGCTTTAATGTTGTTTTTAATCAAACTAAAAAATATTCCTTGTGCAAGGTGTGTGCGTGCCTGTGGTTATGGTTCATCGCAGAAGACAGATCAATGAGCTTTTGGGAAGATTATTAGATGGTAAGAAACCAACAAGGATGCTGAGAAGGGCCAATCGGCTGTTTAATAGTAACAAACCAATCAGAGTGGAAACAGGATGGAAATGGACCAATGAGGACAGAGAGAACTTGTGATTTGGACAGTCCCACACCTCCGAGTGCCATTCTTCCTATGTATTGTCCACAAACACACACATTCAATACACACATTAACACATGATCAGACACACATGGACACCCAACCACACACAATCCAAACTCCGGATGCACCACAAACTGTGACTGTGACAAGCATTTGAATGTAACAAAAAGTTAACTAGTTTCTTTCTTTCTAGGTAATTGTGCACGTGTGTGTGCGTGTGTGTGTGTGTGTGTGTGTGTGTGTATGTCCGTGTGCTACCCATACCTTAGGCAGATTCTCTTTGTACTGGCATTGCTTGAAGGCGTCACCATAGAAATCTGCTGCCTGATTGGCCAGCTTGGCGATGACAGCATCTTTCATCTTATCTGTTGGGTAAAAAAGCCACTTTTAAACTCCTGCACCCTTTGTGTCAATCACACTGAGGATCACGAGTTGTGCACGAGCATCACAATGACTCATCACAAGACCATCTTCACTTTGCTGATTACTGAGGTTTGGCAACGCTCTCATGTTGCATAAATAGTGGAACTTCACGCAGTGTTTTTCAACGCAGTGTTCAGCTGTACTCCATGTGCACTTCAATATTTTCATTACATTCATTTCACATTAGTGCCACTACATGCACCTGCTTAAACCGCTGTCATGGAGACTCGGGCGACATCAAAAATTTAATACTGTGATACTATCTTGTACAAATATTGTGATATTCAATAGAATTTCTAACCCAAAATTTTGAAAAACCCATTTTTAAAATTTTATTCTAAATTGTTTGCCTAAAATTTCCTAAAATTTTCCTAAATGAAATGTTGCATTATCATCAAAACTGTCACGTTTAATCATAATCAACTGTGCACACTATTACTGTTAATGTGTGCATCTGTTCAACTCTTATTTATATAGGTAACCCACCACTAACCGCAGTGCCAAGAATTTAAGTTTTTTTAAACAAACAGAAATTAAATAAAACAATTTTTCAAATGATAGAAAAATGCATATCGCAACATTTACTCTGGACACAAATAAAAGTCTGATATTTAAAATGGGGGCTTATATCACTACATAAGCTTCAAATAGGTAGTGCCTAAGATTAGCTCTGAAGCTGCTATGTACAGATGTCCACCCTGGATCAAGACCCCAGAGTAAGAGGGCTCTGCTTCCTTGATCTCTGGATGACTGGTGGGTTTCCGACTTCAAACTGCATCAGACACATTTGTGAGTTACAGTCTAAGACAGTGCACACACACCATCAGAGACACAGTCACGGTCCCAGTCTGTGTGTACCTGAGGTGGCCTTGAGGAAGAAGACCTCTTGGGCCTGGGCCAGCATGATGAGGCTGAGGGTGCCCACGGTCTCCGGGGAGATGTCCATGGTGGGCTCCCGGTTCAGGGCTGACAGCACCGTGTCTTTGATGTGACCGAACGCTCCGCTGGCAAGCTAAACAGACACAAGGGACACAAGAGAGGAACAAAAGGTGAGACAGCAATAATAAGATAAGAGCGATGGGCCTACCTGGCAACATTTGACCGGGCCTACCTGGTAGTATTTGGCCGCCGCCTTCAGCCCCTCGTCGCTGTCCAGGTTCTGCTCTGAAGCAATCTGACTTGCCAGAGCTGCTGCGTTGAACAACACACATGTCTTCTCATAGCCCAGACTGGCCAAGGCTGTAACACACAAACACACACATACACATCAGGGTATGAAACTAACTTTTTTTAACCCCCAGAGAGTACTCCCACCCCCCACCTCCCATTTTTTGGCTGACACAGTGGTTTGCTGGCCTTTTCTCCTACCAACATTTTCTACAGCTTCAGGCTGCGTGGTCTCTTGTTTCTGACCAAAACTTGCTATTTTTCCCACACAGAATGCTCTGGAGAGAATCCCAGAGTCGTCGACTCCTACAAATCACATACAGATTCCCGTGCAGGGAACCGGTCAGCCTTGTTTCTGAGTGCAGAGTAACCTTGAAATAAGGCACAGAGCTGGCATAGTTTAAATTTCTAACCTACTTACAGTTAGCATGCATACTAATTCTATTGCTTTGTGTTTGATAATGTGTGTGCATGTGAGAAAGAGGGAGACGGAGTGTCAGGTATGTGCCTGCGGGGGAGAAGCACTGAATGGATCATCTGCACTAATACTTCCTGCTTCAGAAGGTGTGTGTGAGCACGCACAGTTCCCTCACGCACGGACACAAATGCACTTAACAAGAGGCTGCACTTACCGAGTTTCACTGAGCCACCAAACAGCGATCCTTTATCAAAAGCATCTTTCCATGTGAAGGTTAGGCAGAGCTGCAGAGACAGAAGTAAGATTTGTGTTGAAGTTCTTGTACATACGTCTGATGTATGTGCAAGATCTAAATGGGACGAGCCAGAAAAGCTGATTAGTTGACCGGTTGGTAAACAGCTAACTACTTGACTAGATTTACTAATCTTTTTCTTTGTTTTTTGTTTTTTTTTTTTAACCACTGAGGTTCACAAAATAAAATCAATAAATAATATTGGGGATGACATCGAATTTTGCTTTTTTATCATCTCTTTGATTAAGGCAACCACATACTGCACACAGTTCTTGCAGCAATGCTATTCAACGTCCTATTCATGATCTTTTAGTTTTGATCCCAAAATTAAGTTTCATCATTCGTCTAGAATCACCATGCAGAAAATGTAAACTAGACCAAGGCTGCAGATCCACATTCAATATGAACTTAAAGGAAGAAATAGACCAGAGAGGTCTTTTTTTTTCTTAATTTAAGAAGAAATTAATACGTACTCAAAAACAAACAGTTCATGCTTTTTTCATCAAGACATTGTTTGGTCTCTGACTGGCTGCATGTAACTCCTCTTTGATTATTCTATAATATTACGGATGTGTGCATCCTACTGTTTGAGAACTGAAGGTGGTGTAAAAACAAATTGTCTCCTCCTATTTGTGCATTTTTTTGTTCCTCTATCACAATTTTTGCACCTGAGCACCTTAAGTTAATAAATCTTTTTTTTTTCTTTATATTTTTGCATCAGTAAGCCTTCATTTCTGAATTGCTCCTTTGTGGCCAGTGTGTGAGTTCTTTCATCTATAAAATTTTAAATGATCACAGCTGAAATATATTTGGACAGTGCAAACTGTGCCCCATATGCTATTCTTCCATCACAAAGACAGCAAAATAAATAGATAATTAAATAAAATTCTCATACCTATTCACAGTGTAACTTAAATTCATCACAGACCTTTCTTGAGACCAATGAGTTGATTAATTGTACAGACAGCACACCACTTAGTTGAACTTTGAAAAACACTTCTGCAAATCCCTACTATCTGATCAGTTACCTGGTTTTCAGAGAAAGGAAACTTGGGCTCAATAGCACACAGCTGGTCATAGTATCTGCAAAGAGAAAGAAAGGACAAGATTAAAGGAAGAGGAAGACTCAGAGGTCTTCGAAAATGAGTCTCAATCCAAAGTGAATTGTTGTGCTTTGTTTCCACATAAGACATTTTTAATTGGCAAGTGACAGATATTATGATTAGTTCCCAGAATGTCCACTTTCATGATTTGCAATTTTGGAAAAAAAAAAAAAAAAAAAGTAAATTAATACATCGGTGCAATAAAACAGCATTATTGCTTGGTCCTTCTTTAAAATATAACAGCACAAATTCATGACTTATCCAAAAAACACCACATCTTGAAGCTGAACACTAAATGGGAGTGCTTGTGGGTTCAGGAGGCAACCACAATCATGCCAACAGACAATATAATTGGTGATGTTTATGTCATAGTATAAAACAATAAAGCATGACCAAAAACATGAAGAACACAGTCACAATTAATGAGAGAAACTGGGATAAGGTGTGTGTTTGTGTGTATGATGCAACAACGGTATTTTGGTTTGAGGAAGCTCTGTCGTTTCAGAGACACTAGATAGTGACTCAGGAAAAAACAACGGGACAGGGGAGGACACTGCACTGCACTGCACTGCTCAGACACACACACACACAGTCAGCTAAACGGTGACTGCTGCTCATCTCTTCCCCTTGTCACTCTCTGTGCCGGTGATGTGGAACAGTCTATTATTAGGAATGACAACATGCAGAAGGTCGAGTCAGGGAATCCCCTATTCCCAGTTGATCGACTCGACTTTTTCTGCGTCTGAAGAGAGTGGAGAGTGGAGTACGAGCATATAATAAACAAAGACTGGCATTGTGTGAAGATTAGAACTGTCCATTTACAGCAGAGCGAAAGCTTTCCCATTCAGGGATGCTTGGATGCACACACACACACACACACACACACACACACACACACACACACACACACACACACACACGTGCACGAAGGAAAGCCGAGATGAGGTCTGTCTTCTGGTAAACCGAGGGGAGAAAAAAAAAACACCCCAGACCAAACAATAGTTACTGTGGTGACACAATAGCTGTCTGTCCGCTTGGCTGTGAAAGGGATAGGGCTTGTCGCCATGGCTACCTGGCAAATGGCTAACAGAGGACATGAGGAGAGAGCCAAAGAGCTACAGTGCTAACATTCAGCAATGGTAGCCCTGCCTCCTCCTCTTCCCTCCAAAGTGTTCACACACTGCTGCCAAGCAGCCTGAAGGCCCAGCAACTTATAGCTGAAGGCAAAGCTGACGTTTGTGCTGCACACCTGACTGTCAGCTACAATGGCAAGCAGCGGCTCATGCCATTTTACAGCAGCTGGTAGCCTATTATCTTTCAGCATCTCAGTAATAGGTGTATCTTGGCACTGGGCAGGCAACTCCACTTAGCACTGCGACAAGAAAGTAGCTCACGGTGCAGGAAAATGTGGGGCTGTCCCCTCCCAGAGTGCATAGCTGGCTATTCATGTCATCCAGGCAAACCCTATACAAAGAATACCTCATGAGTCACAGGGACCAAGGAGAGAAAAAGAGAGAGCAAAGTCTGTGCACTGCTCCCGTCACATCTGCAAATAACATGTCTAGTTAATAAGTCACAAAACCATAGGAACAATTTCCGATGTGACATTATGGACCAGGATCAGGTCAGATAATAATAAAGACTACAGCCTGTTTTCTTTTGTCACTAAAAATAGTCAAATATCAGCCTCTATGGTATATTAATGAGCCATAAAGTGATTAACCTGGAACAGTCCAGAGAGCATGGAAAACAAAGAGGAACTTTGATTAACAAATCTAAAATCCCACTTTCATCACAGTTCCTCTATGCAAAGTGGCTAACACGACACACATTCAGCTCACTCCATTAGGTGCTTGTGAGTTTCATGTAGCCTATGTGTTATAAATGCAGGGTGGAAAGGATGGGACAATGTGCTTATCTCATGAAACAAGTGGATACACAATACTATCATATTCTCCAGACACGCCTACTCTACCTTCCGGATATTTATTAGAAAAGAAACTGACCAGAGCAACATTTGTGGTATGGTATTAACAGACTTTTAATACAGTGGACCATAATATTTTACTATATTAGCTGAGGTCTATGGGATTCTCTGACAAGTCTCTGGACTGGATACAGTCATATCTCTCAGATCGAGCACTGTTTGTTGATATGAATGGGACTGTGACACTGATAGCAGTGACACTGCGGAGCACCTCAGGGGGGTGTGCCGGGGTCACTTCTGTTCCTCCTTTACCTCAATGACATGAGCTCAGCCTGCACCTGTCAGCTTTTCTTATATGTTGAGGACTCAGCATTGTTGGATCCATTGCTGGATTGGCAACAAACTGTCTTTACATCTGGCCAAAACTGGAGCAATTTTATGTGGTTCAAGGCATAGAAGCCATAATTCTCCTGTTCTCAGCGTCTCAGCTCAAGGGACTGGAACAACCACCAGAGATTATTTGTATTATCGTGGCTGTAAGCTAGACAGTGTGGTGTCAGGTGCTACAATGTGTTTTTAAAAAGTCCATTATAGAACAAACTTTTATTTCTGAAATACATTTTTTTAGATGCACCTACCATGAAGACACTGGCAAATGCTCTGGCCCAATGCAACTTTAATTATACATGTACAAGCTGGCACAGCAGCATCTCTAACAACTTATGCAATAGATGACAAACCTCCGAGGAGGAGCTGATCATAGTGGTGCTGAAACTCCCCTCCTGCACTCGCCTGATGGCCCAACATTTTAAAGAACATGGATGGCTCACTGTAGAGGACAGAGTGGCCACGCTGAAGTTAAGTCTGGTTCACAGCATCAGTTTTGACTCTGCTCCCAATTATTTTAGAGGCTATTTAACAGGAGACAGTGCTTTCCATAACTATCGGCCCAGAGCTAATGACACCATAGGCCATTTATTAAGAAAAAAAGCACATTTATAAAAGTGTTTATCTAACACATGATTTGTTATGCATTCAGTGTTTAAGCATTATACTGTCCTGTGTTATTTCTAAGAGGACCACAGGGGAAATAGGTCGTTGACTTTACTGTGTTTTTACCCTCAGGTGTAAAGATACGACCTGGAGCGAAATGCGCATGTATGTACTTTAACTTTCCATTACACACAGTTCACCTTTTATCGTGAACATCTCTGACTGCTGTGTGCTGATATGAAAAGCTGTCTGGCTGCATGTCCCGTGGGTATCAGTGGGGTGGAGGCCTCGCGCTGCGGGCCTCAGGTTGTTGGTGTGTGAGTGTGTGTGTGTCAGTGTGTGGTATGATTCCGGACCCTGGTGGTGTGTAGCCATGGCTCAAGTTTGAACATAAACATGCTAATTTACTGTTAAACTCCTCCTGGGTTTACGGTTTGTAATGCTAACCTTGATAGCGACGGCGGTTAAACGTTTGAGGATGTCGCTAAATTTAGCAACGCCACAGTTTTTTACTTTGTTACGTGACTTACTTAAAGGGCCACAGGAGCACGGCTAAAGTGTCTACACTCATAGCTTCATTGTACACCTACGTATGGCACATCGGTTCAATTAAATACAATAGTTTTGCCTCGGCAAGCCAAACAAACTGCCAACAATGAAAGGTGACTCGCAGTTGTTATTTTGCTGGAAAGTGCTCCCAAGCGTAGCGCTAGCTTAACTTTAGCCAACGATGTTAGCAGCTAGGCTAACACATCTGGGTGCGGCAGCGGCTCGGCGGGCACCTCCACAGGTGAGACTGTGGCTAGCAAAGGGTAGGCTGACTGAGCTGCGATGTAAGGAAAACACCTCCAACCTGAGCAGGATCTCCAGGGAGCTCTCGTGTTTGTCTAGCGGCCTCCCCAGCGCGTTCTTGCGGAGCTTGTTTAACTCCTCCACGGCGCGGATATACTCCGCTTGCTCCTCGCCTGATGGATGTGAAGCGGTGACAAATTTCGACAGCGGTTTCACCAGATCCACCTCGGACGACTTCTTTAACGGGACTGAAATAAACGTTGCCATTTCGGCCCGCAAAAACGACAAATTAAATCGGAAAAAACTGGAAGCTGACGGTCAGTCGAACAAAAACAACAGTAAGTGAATCACTTCCTGAATTCTGCTGGTAAACGTCAGATGACGTTATGGGAAATGGAGACGCGCACTGCGCAGAATCGCTTCTGTTTTAAGCAGAAGTGACCATTTGACAGATGACTAGAGCCTGAATGTTAACACTCGTCCTCTCTGTTGTTTGTGGCTGTCATTTTATGTGACCATTTATTTATTCAGGTATTCTCTGAGGATCGGTTGTTTATTCTGGTTGTTTTTCAGTCGCGAGTTGCAGGTAGATTGTAAATCAGAAGCAACAATGAAATGGTAAACAAACAATAGTTGGCATATGGGCTCTCCATTTATTTATGTCTGTGTTTATGTCACCTTACCAAGACAGTCATGATATTCAGTGCCTAGCGGGCCTTCAGCTAAAGTTACCGGGTGCAACATCACAGCTGTGCACAGACAGAGACTCCTTAGCTCTGACTGCAAGGTCTCGTTTTTCCTCACTGCTCTTCAATGGGGAATTATTGTCTTTTTGTATTTGTCTCACACACACACACACACACACACACACACACATTTTTTTTTTTTTTTTAAATTGCACATCATTCTGCTGGATTCGGATGCACTGTCAAGTATTTATGTGAGGTTTGATCAAATATTTGTTGAAATAGAAAATAGTGAAAACAGTACATTAACATTCAAAAAGTGATTCCGGACGCACCGCTGGACCTATTTCAACACTATTTGAAACATGTGATATCTAATACCCAAATAATGTAGTTTGGATGAAATGAAGACTTGTGGCGATAAAGGTGTCATTTGATTTTTCATATTTTGAAAAATAGAGTGATGAACCTCTGATTTTGCCATGAGGCTGTGAAGCAAATTTCTCACATCAGTGGATGCGCTGAAAAATTTCAGCGCCTACCGAAATTTTATGCATGGACTGGCTCATGTCCTGTGATAGTGCAAACCAAATTTCGTACAATCCATGCAGCCCATTATGATAAAATTTTGCTCTTTTGTGGCGCCCCCTTGAGGTGAAAAGCAGTGCACCTTTAAATGTGAACCTGGTGACAGCTATTGTCTAAAATTTCGAGTTGGCATCTCAATGCTTTTCAATAACTGTTCATTTTTGGAAATTACCTTTGTTGACAAAAACTGATTGTATAATTGAAATGACTGAAATTCTGATTTTTTTTTTTAACACCTTAAAACCAGCGAAGTCTAGATGATCTTACGTTTTGGTCCGACAGGTTCAGCAATTATTTTTGATCAAGATATATAATAGCTTTGGGAAAATCAAGAGAAAGTTGCACAATGTTCAGCAAGGATGCAAATGACTTGAGAAATTAAAATTAAAGTATTGTGAGGCTTAATCATGATACTGAGTATTATAGCACCACCAAAGGGTAATTTTTTTCTGCCTGATTAATGGGTAGAATTTGCAACCCACCTGCTTCTTTTCTTGTTTTCCACTCTTAACCACAATTACTGCAAACTTTTAGCAGAGACAAGTATAAAAAAAAGAAAAATGAGAACAAAAACAATAGAGCTCCAACAGCTTCACTGCTTGGACTCCTAATAATGATATAGGACTCAGAATAAAGTTATGAAATCATTTATTTCCAGCACAGGTGGTTGTGTACATCTCCAGCATACGGTACTGTGCACATGAGAAGCATCATCATCATCATCAACATCAGGCTGTACATGAACGGTGATCGCCTCTCCTGCTCGCTCACTCACTCAGTCAGTCACTTCCACAAACACACACAAAGGACAGGCTCTGAGGGGACCAAAACTGCTCACCAGAGTAGACCTGACGTGGTATCACATCCACTCTTTATTGAGTAATATTGAGTCAATAATCACAATATGCTGTGCTGTGGTACTCATTTCCCTGCAGAAACCTCAAGAGCTACAGGCCTCCCTCTGGAGCGAGGTGAGACAGGAACATAGACACTTTTCAGTTTCAACATTCTCTTTTTTTTGTTCTCCTCTCACAGGCAGGTAAGAAAAGGGCGTGGCTGTAGGACTACCAACTAGACATCAAGTTTGATTTCTGTGTTTTTCAGTGCAGGCTTGGTCTTTAACATCTGGAAAAAGAGGGCGGGGCTACACTTTGACATGAACCAAACTATCCCATCCCTTCCATCCCCCCTCTTCCCCCATGCTCTTTACTACATGGCAAACACAATTTCATCATGCCGACAGGAAAAAAGTTTGTGACAACTACTGACATAAGTCAACTAAGTCTTCTTTGCAAGAATTTCAAGAACGAAAAATTATTACCATGCACACACACACGTCCTTACACTTACAAGAGTGTACACACACACGCGCACACACTATATGCACTGCCAGACACTGTTCACCTGAAGGGAGAGGGCAGGGGATGGGGCTGCAAAACAACGGCGGCACTCAGGACGTCAGGGCACACACACAAACGCCCTGTCCTTCCTGTGTTCAGCTACATAAAAACACAATAATCTGCAGACAGAAGTGTGCTGTACGAGCTGACACACGTCTCTCTAGTCTACAGGATAAGACACTGGAAACCGGGCTACCGCACTGATACGTTTCTACTGGAGCTTTGTGTGATGGTTTGTGTCTTGCTGAATAGATCCTGGAATGGAGGATTCACTACTTTGTACATGCAGTACACGAGCAACTCCACTAGATAAGGGTTTCATTTGCCACGTGCAACACTCTTGAGTGAGTCTAACTACCAAGCTGTACAGAGCCAGTGAGGCTTTGCTGATCGATCTGAAACCCGTTTGGTCCACTTCATCGGTTTTGGATGGGCACTGCTGCTCTGCCCCCAAGTGGTGCTGCATGTCAGTCTGCTACAGAGGCTTCGTCTTCCTCTCTCCCCCGGCATTCGTTTCAAGTGAATGTCTTCAAAATTCATGGCCAAAATCCCAGAAGGCGTAAACCATACTGCTCTAATCAGTGATTCTAAGTCAGTACAGCAAACAGAGGGGGCAAAAAGAAGTGTATGCGCTGCGTATGTGTGTGTATTTGTGTGTGAAGCAAGGGTGCTGACCCTAACTGAAAACCCAGTATGGCACCAGAAACAAGTCATTTCACGTGACAGAAACAGGAACAACTCATCCATAAATAAAGCATCAACTAAAAACAATAAAAGCTCAGGCAGAGTATAACATAAATGAAGTTTTAAAGAAACTAGAGCTGAGTGTGACGACGTCGTGTCAACGCAGGGCAATCAGCAGACAGAAATATGGCTGCAAGTCTTCCTGACTCATTCCGTTTGATAAGAGATATGTTAGATCAGTCTACTTTTTTCAGCTTTTTTTTTTTTTTTTTTAAATGTAGGTGACAACATCCACATATGACACCATTTTAGTGGAGATCTGGACATTTCTGGAGTTAATTAAGCTTGGCTGAACTGTAAATGGGTGTGGTTTATTAAGACCAAACCCCCCATAGTATGCTGGCAACAGCTAACGACTAAACAAGCAGAGTAAGTCGGGTTTCCCCTCTAAGCAAGTTAGTATGTTGAGTTTACATGCTGTTCAGCATAACAGATCAAATACTGGCCTAGTACTGGTTGTGTGAGCTATTTAGGCTGGCCAGACCATCACACTCTTCCCTCTTTCCTCAAGCCTCTCCCTATCCCTTCCCACATAGAACCATATATAAAAGACAAAAAAAATAACATACTAAAATGAAATGAAAATACATAGCACGTCATGAGCGCTCCCGTAACTCTACACCCCCAGTCTCTCCTCTTATAACTAATCTCCCCCATTAATAGTGTTTTCAATATGAAACAATGGACACACCCATGTCAGATTCTAACATTTACATGGCTTAGCTCAGTCTCTCTGCCTTCCATCAAGTCATCTGAACATTTAGAGAGAGAGAGGGAGGGAGGAAGTATGAGGGGAGAGAGGAGAGAGAGAGGGACAGAGGGAGGCTTCTGCTCCAAAACAGAGGGTGGAGTGTTAGCGATGCCATCAGTCTTCCTCACTACTTCAGGATTAAATGGAGTCCTTCACCCAATTCATCTGCAGAGGGAGAAAAGTGAGAGAAAGGCAGAGTTACATTCGATCCTTATCAAATTATCATCTACTGGGCCTGATGACATGGTGATTTACAGCACAGGGCTAAAAACATTAAAATCTCATCTAAGTTGAGAAGACACTGCCAGGTCCTGAAGTTAGTGCTGAGTCATTATGAACTGACCTTTGAGAGTGCTGATCAAAAAACAGCTCTCGTCAGGCAAGTTGTAAACCATCTGGAAGAGAAAACAAGAGAAAAACAAACACATGTGAGATGAAATGATGTGGCTAGACAAACACTCCTGTCAACTTCTAGAGAATTTTTTTTTCTTTGTATTTGAAGGACATGGGAGATAAATACTTAATTAAATTAACTTACTCTTGAATTACATACCTTTTTTTTTTTTTTAATTTAAAATGTATACACATAATCCAACACAAAATGTTGAATGGAAAGGTTGTGCAACATAGCGAGAGAAAGCCTTTTTATGCAGAATGCGGAAAAGCCAGGCTAAAATAGATCAGAAGCAGTGTTGAATGGTTTACATGACAAATGTGTTCACTATGAATTCACATCATGCTCTAATAAACAAACAACAACAAATAATCTGGGTACAAAACCGCAGCACCCTCAGTAGAGACTGACATGAACAGCAGAGCCGTTCAGAGTCAGAGGTGTGGCTTAGTGAAGTGGATACAACACAGCGAGATGTGCCACATGCAAATCACATGCAAATAAATAATGAGACAGGGTGGTGCACTCTTCCTGGTCAGATAGCAGACAACGACATTTGGGCACTATTTATCACTTCCTCTGCACAGTATGACTGTATGCTGTGTGTGTGTGTGTGTGTGTGTACCTGGTCACTAAGTAGAATGTGTATGCCTGTGGGCCCCTGCCGGTACACCTGGTTGATCTTTCCCAGTGGCAGGCTGCACACACACGCCATCTTGCGGATCAGTTCTGCTGCTGTCAGCTCCTCCAGGTACAGAGCATGGTACACTGTAAAGACACACACATGTTGAAATAAACCAAATACACACATTCCCTTATGGACTGACATCAATGTTGCGTCAGTGGCTGTGCACAAACACAGAGCTCTGTACCGTATAAACTAGACGGGTTTGTGTGCTCTCCGTTCTCGTTGTTGCCACGTCTCTCCAGCAGGGGGCTCTCACTGGGAGACTCCTGACAGACGTACACTGTCAGCCTCGGACGCACAGACCTACACAGACACGCAAACAAGTTATGCACTGGCATGCACACCGCCGGCGTCGAGATGTGTGCATACCTACGAGCCCACAGACAGAAATGCAAGCAAACATGCCCGCACCACACCTGGATTTAAGTGCATTGAAGAGCCTGATCCCATCAGCTGGCCCACAGATCTGGACCAGGTCGTCCCGGGTCAGCTTCAACAAATCAGAACCTGCTCAACAAGGTGCCCAGGGAGAGAGGGGAGGAGAAAGAGAAGGAGAATTTTAATCATTCAGCAGCAGCGGTGAAAAGCAGCAAAGTACACTCACTCAAACACTGTAATTAAGTGCAATTTAGAGGCAGTGGCACTTTACTTGAGTAGTTCCATTTTGTGAGACTGTACTTTTATTGCACTACATTTTTAGAGGGAAATATTGTGGTGTTTACTGCACTACATTTATCTGAGAGTTGAAATTAATAGTTACTTTTATATGCAAAACATAAAATATGAGTTAAAATTATCTGACTGTTATATGGAGCAGTCAGAGCTTCAACATCAAAATATTCCTTACAGCATCAATAAAACCCAGAAAGGAATAATTATTTACAATGACTGCATTTACTTTTCATAGTTATGTACATTTACTACAAATACTTTTGTAACTTATGTATGGCTACTTTTACCCACTGTTCCACCACTGTTCCGCAGCCAGTACTAGACAATATCCATGTTTTACTGTGTGTGTGTGTGTGTGTGTGTGTACCTGAGAAGTGAGAAAAGAGTCGTGTGTAGGAGCTGAAGCGGTTTTTGAGCAGCCATTTCTGGGCGTCCTGTATGGAGGCGGTGGGGCTCAACTGCTGTAGAGGGGGACAACACACCACGATGACACATGGGGGAGGGTTTCATCTTCCACACACATAAATAATACCTCACTCACTCCCATTCATCCATCATCGTATACATCCATCCTCTGTACATCGGTTCATGTATAATGTAGCCACAGTGGAAACTGACCTTTGTGGCACCACCACATCTTTCACTCAGTCCCATTCAATTCAAGCTTGTCATTCCACATCACACACATGTACAGTGAAATGAAAAGGTTTTCCTCGGGGTCGTCCTTTTCCAAACATGACTAACAATCAGAGCAGCATGAAGAAAATAAAACAAATCAGTGCTACAATACATCATGCTGCAGCAATGCAAAGGGAAGGTTGGGTCGCACATGTTGAAGTCATCAGAACTGAGAACAAGTTTATTATGCGATAGAGTAGTAATGAGTGTCTGATGCGGGATAATTCAAGTATTTGAGCATAAAGAATCACATTATACAGGTATTATCCAGCATTAATCCATAAACGTATCCATCTGTCTTGTATCTATTATAAATTAGGGCTGTACCAGATGCAGTATCCTCAGCTGACTCAGATTGCACCGCTCCAAAACAACAACTCGAATATATGTTGTATTTAATTCACAGCCTTACTGGCAAAAACAAAATGCTTTGACCCAAGTTTGAGTGTTGAGTCACAATGTTATCAATAATAACAGTAAATCAAAACAGCAATCATCAATTACTACAGAATCCTACAAATTTATCTGAGCATTTAACAAATCGATACAATTTATAAAGACAGCGGCATAAAGATTTTAGTTGCCAGCCAATTTGAAATAGCATGCCTCATCGTCAGAGTTATGAGACAGCAAAGAGGTACTCTGGTTAGATGAACTTCTTATAACATACTTCTTTATTTACATTAGATAAATTATTAGGTAATCTTTGGAAAATGTAGACAAATCAATAAGCATATTAAATAGATCAGGTGTAAATTCACATAGTTGTATATTTTCAGCAGCAGGAACACTCATGGAAGTGCATCTTGTCAGTAAAATGCTACATTTAATCTATTTGTCATGATATTGTAATGTCCATTGTCCTAAAAGAACAAACAAAAACAAACAAAACTTCTCAGTCAGTTGCAGGGGGTCTATCATAGATTGTGTGATTTGTTGACTTTCAAAGCAGCCCTTTTATAAATCAGTTCATGTATAATGTGTGCAGAGTGCAGACTAACCTCTGAGTTGCCATGGCTGGCAGGATCTGCTTGGTGATTAGGAGAGGACGAGTCACTGGAACACAGGGGACAACATTTACTCAGAGAACTGAGACCGACTACACTCAGAAAGGCCAAACTGAAGCAAGCACACACACACACACACACACACACACACACACACACACAGTTACCTGTCTGGGACAGAGGAGGCTGAGTAGGTGGACAGAGGGGCGGAGGTGAAGGAGGGGGTAGCTGCCTGGTTGGTGCTGACGTAGGCGTTGTCTGGCCATGGGGAACACTGCGAGAAGACACACAGACGTCAATACAACACATAACAGATAATAGCACAGCCTCACACAGGCGACTAACTTGGTTAACACTGCAGGCTGATCCAACTACTCTGAAACAAAAGCCTGACCGCTCCTGAAAACCTTAGTGTGGATTAGATGGAGATGGAATGATGGGATAGAGGAAATATGTTTGCAAACAGCCTCTGACCCACCCTGGAGACATGATGAGCAACATATCATCTGTGACCAACTCTGTCAGACTACGAGCAGGTGTGTAAAAAGGATCAGTGTCTGGGGGCAGGTTGTAGGTGGAGGAGTGGAAGAGAGGGGAGCAGGGTGCTTACACTGCCTCTCTTGGCCAGGGAGTCGCCACAGTCAGCGGGTAGTGTCCGCTTGCTGGACTTTTTCAGCTCGTGGTCGCCTGCATCCTCTATGATGGGCTCAAGCCTCATCTACATACAGACACACAGCAGAGTTAGCCAGCCAGCAAAAGGGAAATGAAAACACACAATGAATGCCCCAGGGCAAACACTCCAGTCCACTATATACAACCTGAGTGCAGTCTTGCTATGGCATACAAGTGTAGGAAATTTCTACCATTTGCTACTGACACTAGGGCACTTGCTACAACAGGAGTGAGAAAATCATAGATTTCCAGACCCATTTAACATTTTAATCTATACTCACTAATAAAAACCCAGACACATTTACATAACATGCACCACTCCCATGAGTGCAAGCATTTTTACATTAATGCCTTGCTGCAAACTGAGGTGCTGCGGTCACCGGGATACACAGACTCAAAATTAGGATGCAGTCTTGGTGGCATGGGACTGCACACTGACCTCTGACAGGATAGTGGTATCGTAAGAAGGCTGGTACTTCTCCTTCTCTTGAGCTGTGCGTTTCTCCATCTTCTCCCTGTCTGTCTTCTGCTTGCGGTCGGCCCCCTTTGGCTGAGCGGGATGCGAAGACAGGAGAGGGGAACAGAGCAAGAGGAATGCTGATCAGATGTGACAAATACAAGGGCAGGTGCATGAGCTAGCTTAGCATATCAAAATAATTTCAGAAAGTGTAAGAACTGGTTCTGTGAGAGTGTGTATGTATACCTTGAAGACTTTAATTTGGCAGGAGGCAGAGTGGAGGTGCTCAGTGTATTCTCCACTGTCTCCCTGGGCGAATGTGTCAATCTGGATCCTGAAGGGAACACCCTTCTCTCCACCATGCTTCCTGGGAGTGAACTCTGTGCTGATGCAGTGCACCTGCAGACAGGGAGGGCAGAGGGTATGTGTGTGTGTCGTTTTAACAGCCGTTTGATGTAGACAGTTCGTGCCACACCCAACAGCTGCCATGAAAGAGAGACACTGTGTGTGTGTGTGTGTGTGTGTATGTGTGTTACCTGCACAAATACAGAAGCTCTCTTGTTGATGTCCCAGAGGAACTCTGCAGCGTTGAGCTGGGAGGGGTTGGTCTTGGGCTCCACAATGCCCACTGACATAGGAATATCTGCCTCACACACACACACACACACACACACACATTAGAACACTAAATCACACGTATGGGACAGGTGAAATAAAAGCTTGTTGCCAGGTGGCTGTACCGATGTCAAGGAGACGGTCACCAGGACGATTCCACTTCCAGCCCTCCAGCTGCTGGTGCTCTGTGTACTGCAGCCGACGGTCATGGAACACCACTCGCACTATGCTCTGCACACACACACACACACACACACACACACACACACACCCAGTTTATGTATACAATACTCCTGATGTTTATAAAAACCTTTCCCTGCCACTGTATACTAGTTGTGTGTTTGCTCTCACCTTAACCATCTTGTTGTTGAGCTCTGGTAACTCCCCTGGCTTCCTGTTGTCCAACATACGCACCTCATAAGACTGGCCTGGGAGAGACGGAGTTCATCACATCAGTAGAAAGAAAGAAAAATGACAGAGAGAGACAGCTGTGACGGTAAAAACAGGAGGACTGCACACTTCTCTCCAAGTTACATATTTTTTTTTATTTAGATCACAAACATGTTTCTGCAGTTTGCCTTCATCAGGGTGTCACGATCATGAAAATTAATCAGGATGTTAAATAGGCTTGGGTGTCGGCTGTCCGTATATGAGTGGGGAACACATGGAATGATTCCTATATAAATGCACTGGGTTGAATATAACTAAACTATAATATAAGATTATGTGATTTTCTCTGTATAAAAGCTGGGGGAGGGAATGCGTTATTGGGCTTATCAAAGCACAGTCACAACACTTCCACAAGGCTCAACAGTAAATCCTGACTTCACAGAACCACTGCCTTCTGCACTGATTGAACCATAACCTGGCAACAATTGGGCTTACCCTCACATAATACTAATATAATAATAGATAATTGCCAGTTAAAAATCATGCATCTCAACCCAATGCAATGGCTGACTGTTCCATCTTGAAACCGCACACTCAGCAGCTCATGAAGTGCTTTGCATTAACATACCACAGAGCTAAGGGGGCTCAGAGTAGCATTTTCTTTTTTAAAATCAATGCACCATCAAATTAATACAATGGTATAATCACTGTGCACAAATGTTTAGGCAAGTGGTAGCTTCTATCTAAGGTTAGTGGTATTGTTCATGCTAGCGTTTATCAAAAGGGCAAATTTCCCAGACTCCCTGTTTATGCTGTATGAACAGCGGCCCTCTTGCCTTCTTGTGCCATAAATAAACATTCCTTTGTGCCATAAAGCAGATGTACAGAGTTGAAAGCCAGCCCGGTGGCACTGGCACACAATGTAACCTGCAGTGTAAAGACTGCCAAGCTTCTCAGCAATGGCTTCATTTGTTTACAGTTATTATGCTAATAGCTCAAAATTAATGTGGTAATGATTTCGTGTCAGCAAAATGCTACATGGAGTTGCCTCAGCTGCTTAAAAAGAATTACATCAGAGCATTGGATGGCGTAAGACTGAACAAAATTCACTACCACTAGCTTTGACAGAAAAAAATGCGTATAAGATAATGATCTTACTGACAAAAATCAAAACAAAAATGTGGTCAAGAGCAAGCGAGATGCTGTGTTGAATGTATTCTGAGTGTGTCTCACCTTGATTTAGGTATGTGAGCGTCTCGTCATGCAGCTTGACAGCGGGCGAGGTGGCGGCACACAGCACATACTGGAATGGGGGATTTTTGGTCTCATTTTCGGAGGGAAGGCTGGAGTCCTCCTGCTTAAAGATGGGCAGAGCCAGCACATCACTGGAGAGACAGATAGAGAGGAGACGGGGGAAAGAAAAAAGAGGGGGAGACAGATAAACAAGGGGTGAGCATGGATATGAAGTATAAGAGAGAAGGGAACAGAAAATTCACCATGAAAATAGTGGTTAGTCTTCTGAGCCATTTTAGGGTCGCACAGTTTGAAGGATTTTCTGTGCTTGTTTACAGCAAAAGCCTTAAATTAGTAAATGAATCAATTCCATTGGTGCATTTTCCTTGCTAGTGGCATCAACATTTTTAAACAGACTTTGTTTGGTCCTAATGTTGTTTTAAGCTTCCTGGGAATTATGAAACCACAATACCATTGGAGAGGCAGTCTGACGGAAACAGTATGATCCCCGCATCACTAACAGAGACAAGAAATCCTGCTTTATCTTTTCTTGTTTTGCCTGGTGTAATTAGGCCCCTCTAAAAATACTTGTAATGGCCTTTCACTGTTTTTATAAGGGGTTCTGCCCTGAGCACCATCAGGGGTAAGATGATACTTAGCCTTCTCATACTCTGATAAATAAATCATTCTACTGGTTGATTTTACAACAGGCCAGTTTCGCACAGGTGACGGGGGTTCTACACTCAAATTGCCTTGGAGGATTCCTGTTATGCACAAGGCCACAGCGGGATGAGAGAACAAAAACACCCCAAGATACCCATAACTGCTGACACACACACTCTCGCACTATCTCTCACACTTGGCAGCCACACCAGACAGCCAACCCGCCCTCAGATCACCCTGACAAATGCTGCAGAAGTGTCAACAACGAGTGCACAGAGAGAGAAGGGAGTGTGTATGAGTGTGTGTGTGTATATAAACCTCAGACAGTGGCTGTGCAGAAAGGTTTCCCATCTATGCCAAGAAATGTGGATCATGGCATCTCATTAATTGGAGAACTTACTGGCAAGTCTTTATTCTGTTCCAATGCAAAGCCAAACCTATAAAAAAATAACTTGACAATTCCAAAGCATTCCTTCAATACCTTTCTCCCCTTTGTTTCACAACACTCCTCCAAACCCATAGCCCGCTGCGTGTACTCAGTCTCATCTAATCATATGCTCCCACAAACTTGCTGCTATGTTTTCTCTGCATCCCCTCCAAGGGTGGATGCCCAGACAGGACCAGACTGGGTGCCAGTTGTAGGGCCATAGCCCCATTTAGCCCTGCTGCCCAGGAAACTGCATCTGCTTCCTGAAACCTGAGGAGACAGCTACACACAGCGAGACATTCTGTTCCTACTGTACCCACCAGCTGCTGACTCCAAACATGCCCCCCTCCACCCCACACACACAGATAGCCGTGCCCCCAAAGACCCTGACGCTCCCTCTCTCCCTCTCTTTTCACTGCTTCACACACATGCAACCTATCACTTAAATACTACTCGCTCGCTCTCAACAGGGACCTGCATGCACCTACGTCACACACAGATAAACACACACTAAAAGCAGATGGCTGGAGAGGTGGCTGATAAGACAGCTGTGTGTCCTGGGAACTTCTCGCCTCAATCACAGACAAATTTATCTCCTTTTCCTGCTCCATATATTACAGTGCAACCCAGCCGTTACATACAGTACAGCAACATCCACACCTATGAAATCCATCTTAACCGGTCAGCTATAACAACATGACACAGCCAACTTTCAAACAAGCACAACAGACTTCTCAATGTATGACAAAGTAGTGACTAACTTAGACAAAGTAATACCGACTCACTCAGTGTTTCCTTGACTCATAAGATGTCAGTCAGTGTCGTGTAAGAAGGGATAGATGGAGCTGACTGACTATTAATTGCTGGCAAATCGACACCTGTAAATGGAGTAAACTGTTAACATGGAAGATGGGCATTTGATATTGGGCTGCATGTCTGTCTACTGAGAAGGGCTTGGTAACAAAGGTAGGCAGTGTGTGAGAGGGACTATCATCAGCACCTGCACTGATGTTATCAATCTGAGTAGCCACAAGAGGTTCCTTTCAGGCAGATTTTGCTCCAGTTTAGAATATGTATTGTTGAGGTCTTTCACTCACACACACACACCGCCATAATTTGAGCAGCAGGCTGCCTTGTTATTGCTTGTATCTTTGTCCCTTACATTTTAACACACATACTTTGTCTGGATTTGAGTGGAGTGGAGGAATTAATCTTTGTCCCAGACTGAGGCACCCTGCTGAGACTTCCCCTTCCCAAATCCCCAAAACAAAGAGAACTCATCACACTTACACAAAGGAGATCTCTCTCTCTCACACACACACTCTCACACACACAGACACACACGCACGCGCGCGCGCGAAGGAGTAACGTTAACACCTCCAGATTTAGTCAAGACACAACAATGTTCTCCCTAGCGACCCCATGCTTCCCTTGGCATGTTGCAAAAAGCCTGGTCTATTCCTCTAACCTCATGCTGTAGGCGCCAGCCCCCAGCTCCTGCCCGATGCCTGACAGACTGGCATCGAAATCATGCACCAGCCCCGACTCGATGGTGGCGTCGTCCATCTTCAGCACCCAGGCCATCGCCCCCAACTCCTTCTCCTCCGCTTCTACTCGAAGGGCCGCCAGCTTGCTTCAGGGACGAGAGATGGGCTAGCGAGCGAGCGAGCTGCAGCTTCTGCCTGCTGAGCTGGAGTAACACGATGAAAGAAAAGTTACGCTGCTAGCCACTTAGCTGCTCCTTGGCAAGTTGGGCAGGCGAATAGGTAGCATTCCGCACAAACTGGAGGTAGCTATCGCCATATGTTAACTCCGGATTATTTTGTGGCTCTTTTCACAAAACATGACGGTCCATAACAGGCAAGCCGTTTGATTAAAGTAACGTTACCGCTAAGTTAGAGAGTCCACTCAGCTAGAAAACGTTAGTCGTGAGGAGGAGAGGTGATTGTCGGCATGCTAGCTAACAGCCAGCTAGCTTTACAAAAGGCAACTTAGCAAGCTAACGTGAACTTAGCGGGCCCTTTTATTAACAGAGTCTCCAAGCGGTCTAGCTAACGTTAGCACAACACGATACAAAACAGCAGCGAGAACAAGGTTAATGTTTTAAGCAGCGAATCCACACCGCATCCCACGCAGCGTCTTTACAGCTGTTGCTAGCTCGCTACGCGGCTAACTAGCATTAACTTCACTTGCTTGGGATCAACTGTGTGATGATGTCTGGAAACCTATGAGAAGCTCCCCTCCAGCGCTTCCTGTGCCATCCCAGGCCGCTCTGCTCTTTTCATCGCGGTACTGGAGCGACCGCTAAGGCTCCCGGTCCGTCAAACGCAATTCTTCAACAATCCAAAGTGCAGTAGTTGACCCAAAACCAGGCAACATCAACATGGCTCCCACAGCTATACTGTCCGTCTCTGAAGCCTCCCTACCAGCACCAGCACCAGCCGCAGGAAGGATGCCAGGGAGGCGCTCAGCCAATCACAGAGCGCCTCTTGTGCCCAGCGCACACCGACTAGCCAATGAGCGGGCTCTGAGCTTCCGTCATTGTGTCTGTGCCCGTGGCTCTGCACTGATACTCTGCTACCCAGGAACTGTATAAACACAACACGCACGCACACACGCACGCACGCACACACGCACGCACGCACACACACAACGCACGGTGTTTTTATGAGAATAGTTATTCTCATAAATAACACTTAATATTATTTATAATAATATAATCATTTAATGATAATACTTTTAGAATAGTTACTCTGATAAACAAAAGATCAGGTGACTTGCAGACTAACACTATCTCACCCCTTCACACACAAATATGCATATCTATACTTTCTCTTTCACTGCCGCAACACACCGATTCTATAAGGCCTCGTTTGCAGATTAGGGCGCTGGCCAAACTTGTCTGTTCCAAAGTCAAAGAAAAGCGATTTCTTTATCAACCAAAAATAGTTACTCATTAACACATGTTCACGATAGCTGCTGTCAAGTCTTAACAATTCATACTGTTGGCAAATCTACGGCCACACACACACTCACAAAGCAAACCAAAGCAAATACATGAGGAATGTCTCTTTATTTAACATATCGCAGATCCGTACCGTGTGTAGCTGCTGCAGCTGGGTCGCTGTTGCACTGGGGGTCGGAAGTTTTCAGTGTAGGGCTGCCAGAACAGCATGTCGGCTCAGGATCAGCTGTCGTTCACTCCTATTCCAAGTTAACACTCAGCCCGGTGCCGTGGTAGTCCACACATAAGTTATCTTTCATGCTGCAAAGTTGTTGAGTGTTGAAGATGAGTATGGCGCGCTCAGCGGCAGCGTCTCTGCTCCCTGCGCCCTCGTCAATAATTATCCAGCAGTCGGACCCTGGACACTGCGCGCACCCGCGACTATGGGTGGTAGTGTTTGAGTTTTCCAATCAGGGAAACTCACTACACACGCTATTTGGCCTTAGAGAAGACCCGCCTCATGAGTGCATTTAACTTTATCCACCTAAACTGTAGCACAACCTTTACCTATGCAAAACCAAGGCGTGGACGTAAATCCGGTTATGTCAAGTCAAGGGGACACAGTTGCCACACTTGAGCCAAAATTTCTGCAAACAAAATTCTGCAAACATGTATTTTGCAACCATACCTTTAAATCATATCAGGGAAGTATTCACTTCATCAAACTACTCTGTTTCAAGATTTAACCCGCAGAACCTAAACTGGTCGAAGTTTTTCTGGCAAATGCTATTTAGATGCAGGGACTTAACCTTGGTGGAGTGACTGCTGGGAGGCCAGAGGTTAGCTGAGGATGGTATCTGGGACTTGCTCATAGCTGCAGCTAAATTTACAGCCCACAGAACAGATGCAAACATGAAGTTCACCACTGATATGTGACTTCTTGTGTACATTATGTTGCTGATGGTTACATAAGACATACAACAGATTGTTTTACATTAACAGTATGGATTAGCACTTAGTAATGAGGTACTTTGATGACACATCTGTTCTGTGTTGTTTCCCACAACTTTGTAGCCACAGTTCTCAGCTCTGCAGTAATTTAAATATTCATGTACTGATATATACAGATATGTCCTTTGTGTGTTCTTCCATCACAGCCCCTGTGAATTGAGGTACAACTAAGACACAGCAGATCAACTCAAAATATGCAGGAGGTTTCCAGGGTCAGTTTCTATGGAATGATTTTGGAAAAGTCGAAATATACAACTCTGACTACAGTTAACATTTAGAGCCATCTGTATACTGAACACAGCCCCTCCCTGTTGAAGGAAAAACTGTCATCCTCAGTTACCTCAAAAAGCTTACCGTGTATCTTTACCTTTAGATGCCAAGGGCCATTCCATCTAAAAGAGATCACTTCCACGATAACGTTGCAAAAACCAAGAAACGGTGTTTATCATGATCTGTACAAGTTCTTTATTGTAAGCACAGCTTTGTAAATGCACAGAAGAAACACAACAGTGAAAACTAGAATGTTACAAGAGGAAGGAAAGCATGACACAACATGAAGAAAGGAGAGGAAATGGAGACGTGACATTTTTTCCATATCTGTAAATAATACATTTCTACAAATTTCTCGGCAGAGAGAAATCAATGTGTGAGAGAGACTACGGCACGCGCAACAGAGAGAGAGAGAGAGAGAGAGAAAAATAAAAACAAGGATGGGCACAGGTGCGCGTGTGCACCCCCCCAGGGGACTCTCCTAAATGACACTGTTATTGGATTTTCCATTTTAATATCATATATAGATACATATCCACTATGTGATAATAATAAGCCATGTCCTGTCATACTTATGTAGTAAGCAGCTCCCGCCCATCTTCCTCCCCATATTGCCAAGATGTGGACTGATCGGAGACAAGCAGGGAGCAGTGGAGGACACCATGGACTTCTGAAAGGGGTGGACATTGTTCATGTTAATTTAAAACCCCCATCTCCCTGTTCTGACTGTCGGTAGGGCCCAAATAAAAAGTCCATTTTAAAAATTTTCTCATGCATAGCCAAGCACATAACGCCTCCTCCATCTCGGACTCTGCCTATGTGACCGCTATGAACAGGCATGACCTCCCGCGCTTTCAAATGTTAGTGCTGTGTTGGGTTGGTCGTACCTTAGGCTCATCAGCACCTTCTGAGAAAGTTTCCAGACTTTAAAAGCCTCTGCAGTAAAACCCCGTCACCTAAAACAGATTCCAACTGCCACAATATCAAATTACATTCCTGCCTACCTGGCCCCAGGTACTCGCTGTTCAAGAATCAACGTGACTGCAGTGTGTGTCTCTGCCCTGTTTGTATAAACCTCACCCCCCAAACTGAGGACCATGCAGATGCTCAACTTCCCTGCTGACATGAAGATGGAGGTCAGAGGGCATGCTATGGTGTTTGGAGGGCCAATGGATGTAAGGGAGGTGGAGAGGACGGAGGTTTAATGTCTTCATCCTTGAGTGATTAGTGACAAACCTGGCTGGAATACGTGTGTAGTGCCTTTATGGATGTGTGTGTGTATGTTACAGGGGAGATTTAAGGGCCAGATGGAGTTCAGTCTGAGTGCCAGAGATCAGGGTGAATCCTCGGCATTAGTCAGGAAAACTACATCACTCCTCTCCATTGCACCACAACTCCCACCTGGTACTGGGGCAGGAAATGTATGAGTGTGTGTGTCTATGTGTGAGTGACTCTGCTGGCCAGGGTACATCTACATAACTGCACAACTGAGTGCAAGTGTATGTGGGTGTAAGGATTTTGCTGCTGTATAAGTGTGTTAGGATCTGTGTACTGTTCTTGTGTTTGTGTAGGTGTGAGCTCATGAACGAATGTTTGTTATGGTTTTTGTGGGCAGAGTTGCAGTTCTGTGGTTGGCCTGAGGGAGGGCGCTGTGTCTCCTATAGGCCCTCCGCCGGGGGTTCACTGCAGCTGGAGCCCGACTGGGCACGTTTGATGTACAGATTCAACAGCTTCAGCTGCAAAAACAGGCAGAAAACAGAACAAACAAAGGACACTTAAATAATTATAATTATGTCTCCACAGGCTTTTAAAACTGTATAGAGAAATCACACAAAGATGATTTGAGGAGCAAATGGAAGTTGAAAAGGGTCTTAACACAGTAAGCAAAGGTCACCTTGCTGCTGGACAGTTGGCTGAGGTGTGGTTTGAGGTCCTCCCCTATCACTGCATAGATGGCGACCAAGCAGAATACACAGGCTTTTCTCACACTGCTCTCCGGGTTGTCATAACCCTGTTCAATCAGAGAAAGACATGACAAACCCACGGGCACAGATACTGTCACTGCTCAAAACAAACAAGACGACTTACAGAGACTGCTTGTGTGTGAGAATGTGTGGGTGGCATGTGAAGGTAGAAGTTATTTTAACTGTGGAACACACACTCAATGTCTGAAAAAATAAGCAATAAGCCACTAGAGGCTGTTCTTAACAGAAATTTGAGAACAGTTGAGCAGTGTTTGGCACAACATGAGGCTTTTTTTTTTTTTTTTTAAATTACAACCGCTTGAAAGATGACCCAGCCAATACAAACCAAGGACCACAACGAGCTGTTGTGTAAAATATATTCAATTATGTAACCTATCAGTGTGTTACAATACAAAAGCAATAAAACCCATTTCAAAAAATAGTTATATAATAAAAATTAAATGTTTTGCTTTCACATACCTCTAATAATAGTATGAGTGAAAATGTAGCCAGCCAATCCAAAAAAAGCACCACAACTACTTGTTGTATAAAACATATTCAACCCTGGAAAATCTGTGAGCTGTCAGTTTGCATTACCTGTATGAGTCCTGGCACGATCTCAGGCAGCATGTTCACCAGGCCGTCCCGCGGAACCCTCTCAATGACCTTGGTCTGCATCTTGATGGCAGCCAGGTTGATGGGGTACTCAGCCGACTGGATGATGGGACACAACACCTTGACGCACTGGTCTGGACTGATGGACAGTGCCAGCATGGCTGCCGTCTCCTCTGCCGCTCGTATCACCTGCACAAGAGCACACACACTTCATCAGCACTGATGCTATCAAAAGAATGACTTAGGCCAGGGTCACACTTAAATGTATCAAATGACCTGCTCTGATAAGAATTTATTAATTTCAAGAGGGAGACATGCATACATTTTTTATTGTACTTATGCTTTGGTAATGCATGCACAAACAATTTTTTTGTTGCTTTGTCCCATTTTCTGCTTTGTCAAGTTGGTTAATCAAAATTGCTATGAAAATGTAATTAGCTGCTAAATATTGTGGAACCAAGGCATCCTTGCATAAAACTCATCACTTAGCTTATGCAACGTACATACATGACAGGCTAAAACTGCACAGTGCCATATTGCCAAGGGGTGATGTAAGTGAGAATCATTAGCCTCAACTAACAAAAAACAAAACAGAACTTAAATTATCTGAGAATCAGCAGATGATGGGAACCAAGTAGACGTAACTATAAAAATTACTGCTAATTCCACCTTTTTTGTCAGTTGAATCCTTACTTAAAGAGTCATCATTTTAATGGACCCTAATCAGTTTGTACAGTGCACCTTTAATTGTGATCCTGGCCATAGATTTCCTGTGTGTACTTCAAAGTGCAACAGATGAAGTGCTGTGTGTGTGTACCTCCTTGTGGGGGTCTTTGTGTGCTTCCAGGGCCTTCATGATGGTAAGCTCAGCGTAGTTCTTAAACCTCCATGGCTGCTTGCTGAGAATCTCCCTGAGCACCCGCAGAGCCAGTGCCCGGATTACGTGCTGAGGCAATCAAGAAGATTCAAGTTGGAACACATTTGAGTTGGGTTTACGTAGCTTAGCTTATTTGCACAGTGATAAAGCAGACTTGATATGAGTGTGTGTACCTCTCTGTCACCCAAAGTTTCAAGCAGAAGCAGCAGGATGGTCTTGAAATGTTCGTCCCACACCTGCAGGGTGTTTTCACGGATCAGCTTCAGCAATTCGCACAGTGCTGCCTTCCTCTCCTCTATGCGCTCGTTATGATTGGACAACTCTTTCAGCAGCTCCGCCACGAGCTCTGATTGGTCTAGGCTGCTGTCTGTTAGGCAGAAAAGAGAACAGGGACTGAGAATTTGGCATGACATAATCATCTCATACGACTGTGTTGCACATCTATGTTTCTACCTGTGCTGTCTACCTGATTTCTTTCTATACTAACTTTCTATATGAGTGTGTGTGTGTTTGTGCGTGTGTACCATCAGCGAGCTGCTCTGAGTCGTCCAGGCTGGTGTCTTTGAGGCTGTGTTTGAAGGGAGAGTCAGAGAAGTGGTCGCGAGCCCCTCGGGGGCTGGAGGAGAGCAGCGGGGTGTTGAGGAGGGAGGTTTTGTTGTCCAAGGCTGTGCGGCCGCCGTCCACAGAGTCTGCCGCTCTGCTGTCTGTCCCACTGCCCCCCTGCAGAACACACACACACACACACACCAGCAGGTCAGACATCAGGGAGGCTTTACCTTTGAGATGTCAGTGTGTATTCTGTATTCACTATGTACAGAGGCGTTAAAAATCAATGGGCACAATATCAACAAATCTACAGGTGTGCTGGTGGCTGTGTACTTGTGTGGGTTGTCTTTCCTGACAGGAAGGCTGATCATATATTAACGTGGCTATTCTAAGAAACAATTTTTCATCTCTTGTCATCAAGGTATGTCACCATTACTTCAGTGTGATCAACCACTCGGCACAATTTAAATCACATAAGGTCACCTAAGGTGTTATCCATGGACAGATATGATTGCAAATGAATATTTATGGGTTATTTTGAAATGGCATGACAATGACAGAAGAACCTGCAAGATGATCGCTCAAAATAATGAAAAAAATAATAATAGACAGTGTTTATCTCTAAATAAATGACATGAAGGTGACGCTAAAAAACAGACTGGAAGCAAAAAAAGCTGCTCAGTGAGCTGACAGCCTCAGAGCCTCCAACTTTTCCATGACAAGCTCCTCTAAGCAGAGACCCTCACAGGATAGAGTGTGACCAAGTGACACTCATGTAAAATGATTTTTGCTGTCTCCAATATAGTGAGTCAAAATGACTGGAATAGTGCCAAATTATAGTCAGAGAAATAGCAGTGGAAATGAACTAACCATTATTTTGCTGGAGAACATATGGGGCTTGCCCACTTTTCTAGTCTCATCATCTACACTGCCAAGTAAATGAACCAGAAAATCAGGGTAAGTTTCTCTTTTGAGACATGATAATGATCTTGTTTTCCATCTGTTGGCATGCTACTCTCGAGATGTGACGCCAGCAGCTCAGGTTTTTGGCCAGCTGACACATGGTGTACTACCAGGTGAGGAGTGGAGAGGGGTGAGGAGGTTGATCCTGCTCCTGTTTCTGTGTGTATTTATGCCCGAACCACTGAATGTCCTTTCCTGATTGACAATTTGATGAGTCAGGTGTGCTGTGACGGGCAGGCGGATGACTTATGGGCTGGTTAGATTTCAGCATCACCCCAGGAGGGAAATGTCAGGGGGTCACACCTTTGCTCTGGAACATACCGTGCCCTTATTCGGGGTTGGGGTGCTGGGAGGGTCTGCAGCAAGACCTGACCCTGGGGCTGCTGGTGTTTGTACACTCAAGAGTCATAAATTTGAAATGAATGAGCACACTATCACACATATTTAACAGTAAGATCTAGCAAGAAAAGTGTTCTCAGAATGTGATTTTCTTTACAGCCAGAGCCATATCAATCCATAAACACAGTTTTATCAGAGGTTGTAGTGGATTAAGTTTACAGTCCTCAGTCTCGTAAACACCCAATGCACACTTGTGAGTTCCCACGCTAGGGAGGGAAAGGCGGGACAGATCGGGTATCGGGGGCCACATAGGTGCATGGGAGTGTGTGTTTATTCATCTTCAACTTGTGGAAAAAGGCTGTCAGTCCGAACTGGCTCACATCATAAACCAATCAGTGTTCAATGTCCTGAAAAAAATACCATTTCCCGAGCACAATGGGACAATTAGTAGCAGCAGCTGTGGAAAGCTCAATCAGCTGCTCAAAAGGAATTATGATGTTTCCGGTAAGTTTTTCCCAGGCAATGTTACAAATTTGACCTCATATATCACCACACACATTCATGTACACGTGCATGTATGCATCTACACGTAAAGGGCCCCTAACCCCTGCCCCGCCAACCTCCTCTCCTTCCTTTAGTCTTACTGGTTCATTCATGTCCTCTTGACTGCGGACGCTGAAGTTCTGGATGGCCTCAGTGACGCCCTTCAGAGAGCTGTAGATGTCCTCCGAGTTCATGTTCTCTGTGTCATAGTCAAACGCACTGTGCACAAATAGTCATGGGGAAAAAAGTTAAGATAGTTACTGGACTGCACATTTGCACATAAACGTTTTGAGGAACAAGACGATTCCACTGCACATTACACTTCTCATATCAACATTGCAGCTTGACAGCAGGTGGTGCAAGTGAAATGAAATGCAATTATCAATTCTCAACCACAATCACAATATCAATTATTCATGATTAATTGTTCAGCCCTAAATTGTCATCTACATTATTAAGGAGGCACATGGAGAGTGCAAATCTCTGCCAAAGCTGAACATTTCACCAAAATATCTCATTCCTATCGTTTCAATTTTAAGTTAAAAGTATTTGTTGGTCCTGAGAACGCACCTGAGGATTTGGAATCAAGTCTCTATAGCAGGGGTGTCAAACTCGTGCCATGAAGGGCCAAGAGGCTGCAGGTTTTCATTCCAACCAACAACTCCACCAGGTGATTTCACTGATAAGTCCCACCTCTCTGTTTCGAGGTAGGGTGATCAGTGAAATCACCTGGTGGAGTTGTTGGTTGGAATGAAAACCTGCAGCCTCTTGGCCCTCCATGGCACGAGTTTGACACCCCTGCTCTATAGCCATTAGTTTCATTCTTATGTGTAAAAAAAAAAAATCTATAATAATTGTCTAATGGCAAAAATCCCAGATCTGGATGACCACTAAAATCTAATCAACTGTTCCCTGTCCCAAAGCTATCTGTTCAGCAAATTTCATGGTTCACTAGTTTTTAGGCTGTCCTGCTGACAGACAAACTAACAGGGATGAAAACACTTTCTTCTTGGAAGGGACAATAGAGTACAGTGAATCAAAAAAAAAAAAAGAAAAAAGAAAAAAGAAAAAAAAGAACACCTGAAACACATTTTGCCATACTGTCTCTAACTAATATGGTTTGACTGGTTACATGAACATATCTGAACTATGTACCCACTAATTTGTCAATGTTTGTTAGATGGATTTTCCATTTTGATGGATTCTGGTAAGTGGTGGTGGGACTGTGTGTGTGTGTGTGTGTGTGTGTCTGCTACCTTGGTGAAGGGGTGTTCTGGGATGTGTTGGTGGGAGAGGTAAGTGGGCTGGACCAGCTGGCTGGTGATCGGGGGGTGTGGCGGGTTAGAGGGCTGCCCATTGGTGCCTGAGGAAATGATACACATCAGTGTCAGACACAGTATACCATTAACGTCTGTAATATAATGATTCACTAATGTACAGCAGCTTGTCTGTGTTTTTCTAGTGACACCAACCAAAACCTCACATTTCTGAGCTTGTAGGTGTGTGTTACCTGTGCAGCATTGCCTGTATTCCTCAGGTGGTTTTGGAGAAGCTTGGTGGCTCCGTCCTGGAAGGTTTTGGGCAGAGCTGCCAGCAGCATGGTGAACTCTGGAGTGTTGAGCTGGAACAGAGAGATCAGCACCGACTGGGCTGCCTGCAACACACAGAACAACATCACACACTAAGACACAAAGACTAAAATCCGTCCACAAAAAAAGTATTTCCCAAAGATCCTCCAAACAAAACTCACTCTTATCTGGCTGTTTTTAGGTGAATGAAAGAGAGGGTGTCTATAGGTATCAGGGTTACATTTTAGATCTTTTTAAGACAAATTTACCTGTGATTTTTTTTAAACACAAAACTTGGGCCAGTTTAGTCTAGTGTTTTTGTTGGATTCATCTCTATGGGTCAGTTTGCTAATATGTACAGTGAGCGGGGTTTTCCTCTGAAAATATATCTCAACCTTGCAAGTGTATCTACTTTGTGTGTATTTTGACCTTTCTGACGTCAGAGCTCTTGGGCTCGGTGGTCCAGGTGATGATGCGGGAGACGGCCAACCGAGTCTCACTTGAGTTTACAAAGTCTGGCGCTTCCATCTGTAACGTCAACGTCTCTATATACTTCAGAATGGCCACCTTCACCTAGGACGGACACACACAGATTACACAACCCATTAGACAACAACATCAAGAACACACACAAATTTCATAGTGCTCTGCATGGCCAATATATACCTGCAAGTGCATACACAGTAAGAACACAACTAAACACAAACACATGAAAAAGGTGACCACCAACATTCACAGTCAGCATTTACAACCAACGTAGATGAGCATCTCTTGCAGTAGCTGAGAAATCAAATGATTTGATGAAGCCCTGTTTGAAAAAAATGATATCAGTGAGAGGGAGTCAAAGAGCATTCATGATCATGCTTTACAAAGTGGGGAAGAAGAAGCAATCAAAAATGAAAACAATGACAAAAATGATGAATGGAAACAATTAATGAAATGAACCAACACACAAACATTCAGCGCAGGCTCCGAAACGCCACAACTGACACCTGCCCTCATTGCACGCCTTCTCTCCTCCTACACTCTCCACCTCCTCCTCCACATTAGCACCTCAAGGACCAAATCTGCCTCCAAATGACTTAGCATTGTCGTGCGCGCCATAGAATTGCTCCCCCCGGAGCGCACTGACCTGGGAGGACTGGCTCCAGGCTGCAGCCTGCTCGTCTAGAGAGCAGGCGTGGCGCCGCGCTCTGGGGGGGAACAATTTTACCCCGGACCCTCCCCTGCCTCGCCCTCGCCCGCAACACGAGCTCCGTACAGGCTTCAGAAAGAGAGAGGAGAAGCACCGCGTCAATCAACGGAGAGAGACAGTGAGGGGGGGACAGGGAGGGGGAGACAAGGAGGGGAAGGGGCAAGAGAGTGGAGGAAGGGAGCTTTAAGAGGGAAGAGTTTAAAAGGTGTAAAAAGGTTGGAAGGGAAAGATGCTGACTGCCAAGGAATATAGGAAATAGGTGTGAAGTAGGGTTGGGTGATAAGACGAATGTATTGGGAATCATTAACAAACTGAACCTATCACTGGTGTATTTTTCTTCCCAATTTAGAGGTTCTCAGAGTTTCTCGTTTGGTGGCCTGCAAAACTTTAATTTCAACTGCCACAATTTCATGTTGCTGAGAAAAAAACATTAGAATTAGTGTGTCCTAAAAACAGGCTAATCTGTGTCACACTGCCAAAATATTGGCACAGCTGCCATAAAAAAGAAACGGTCGATGTATAGTTGATCAATAGGTTCAGAGGCTATTGATCTCTACTGCTACACATTACATTATGATCTCTGTAAAAACAAAAACAAGGCACTTTCAAGCCATGAATACAAAAGGGAAATTTTAAATTCTACAATTTGTGCCGAATTCACATGCGTTAGTAATGGTATTTGTAAACAGGAACTTAATGACTCATAACCAACAAAAGACTCTCTCCCTAATCAGCAATCACTGAGTTATAGGGTAACTGACTGATTTCCTTAGTGGGAAATTTTGACATATCACCCAAACCTATTATGAAAGGGAGGGAAAGTAGTGACAGTGGTGGAAACATCAGGAAGGACTGGGTGTGAGAGGAGGGAGAGAAGACAAAGAGGTAAAAGGGGAAGGAGTATGAGGAGTGATGGAGGAAGCTGTCAAGAAAGGAGAGGGACAGCGGAGCGGTGTGGAAGGAGGAAGGAGGTGACACTGGTGTGGCCGAGACTAGTTCTGTCAACGGGGAGTTAGTGGGAGCCTGGGAGAGGAAGGTAAGGGAGTGTGGATGGAGGAGTTAGAGAGTTAAAGGAGGAGAGGTTGAGGGGTGTGTCCGCACTGCAGCAGAGCAAAAAGCCAGTGGAATGGCTAATTGGACGTATGTCAGCTGTTATCCAATCACAGCTCAGGATTCAGGATGTGGGGGGGGCTGGGGGCAGAGCAGCCAACACAGGCAGGCATGAGGTCATATCAGTGCAGCAGTTACCATGGTTACCGAGTCCCTGAAGGTCCAGCCCCCTCTTTACCCTTCCCTCCCCTTCCCTCGCTCAAACCTTCACACAAATTCAGCTCTTTCTCATACATACACACACACTCCTTGTTTACCTTGAGGTTGGGCGTCTGCGTCTGGTCCACAGTGAACCTCATGAGGATGGTGAACTGGAGGTCGTTGGGGAAAGACTCTCTGAAGGAGAAAAACAGGAAATTCACATTACAATACAAGTGCGTACATAAACACATGCCCCACAAATGAAGTAATAAGCATTTGGCAGGTATTGGGACGGATCTCTGCTGCTCTTTTACTTGTGTCAATGGACAAAAATGATGTTGTAATTGTTTTCTTCCCTCAAACATGATCTAACATTCTTATCTGTGACCAAAAATGAGGCCATGACAGACTCATGTTCCTATCCCACCCTGTGTGTGTGTGTGTATGTGTGTGTGTGTCTGTGTGTGTGTGTGTGTGTGTGTGTGTTACAGACCGAGTGACATCCAGGGCTCTCTGGACTTTGGCCTGTACGGAGCCCAGTAGGTCGGCTCCCATCTTCTTCAGCAGCTGGGTGAGCAGGACAAACAACCAGTCCTGCAGGTCATCCTTGTGGACCTGGATGAAGTCCACCAGCGTCTCCAGGAACATGCTGAACACCTACACACACACACACACACACACACACACACACACACACACACACACACAGCATGGTCACTTACAAGGATCCAGCTACTCCCACACTCAAAATGCCACATGCGCTCACATGCATGCATACAAGTATTCCTGCATTAGGGCTTGGGCGATATCCAAAATTTAATATCGCAACATTGTTGTCCTGTTGAAGAGAAAATATTCAGTATTACTGCTCAGGGTGGGGGGTTGATGATTCGGCCAACCCAGCATTTTAGAAAATAAATAAATAAATAGATAAATAAATGTATTGCATTTTATTTTAAATTCTTCCTCTAAAATCTTTTATATTCAATGTTTTATCAATCATTTGTCAAGTGATAAAAAATTACCAACACATGCTATTTTGCTATTACTGTTTGTTCAGCCATTACATATACAGTAAATTTGCCATGAAATCAATTGCCAACAACTGAAGTTAAATAAAACATTAAGTCTGAAATAAAAATCAATATTCAATTAAACAACCACGTTACTGCACAGACTATAAGGGTAGCATACCTGTGCTATTACTGGATATCTGCAAGGATATGGATATTTATACTGCAGAAAATAATGCATAGGACTCAAAATATTGCGATATTCAATATTATAAAATATCGGACCAAGCCCACCCTGCATACATATGCATTCAGAGTCTATTTTCTGTTGGATCATGTGAGTAGTATTAGATCCCACTGTGAAGTTAAGCAGTCATACACACATCCTTCCAGCTGCCCATACCTTCATTCCAATCACCGATTATCTAATCACACCCAAACTCATTAGTAGACAACCACAACGACACCGTTAATCACTTGACAAGGAACAACAGACACCAATCAGGCTGCATCATAACCATTTGTACATGCTCTTGGTCAATTTCTGCAGGACAGTGTGGCTGAAGGCAACAGTCTGTGACAGCGCCGAGGAAGGTTAGTGAGTGAGTAAGTATGCTGTTGCCTTGGTAATTGGTTGTCCAATCAGATTAATGAAGCAAATTTGCATCCAAACACATACAAGCTTTAAACAGGTGTTGTCAACTGACTGGCCGAACTTACTCTCTACAGAGAGTCCCAGAGGGAGGTGGCATGGGGGAGAAAGAGACAGATCAGTTAGCATTCTGACAAACCACACACAAATGTACTCAGTCAACATGAGCGTACACCGACACAGGCATGCTCACACACTGTTTTGGATACAAGGTTTTCATCAAATCCATGATATTGAAACATTTAACCTTGACGTTTCGATCCACATACACTGCTTATCATTTGCAAAATGCTGAAAGGTCTTAAACAAAACAACAGTCACATCTGTAGAGCATGAGAGCTGTTTTGTGTACACAACATAAGCAAAATGAAATCAAAGAAAAACCAATGAGAGAGTAAGAGAAGAAGTGACAATGGTCTGGGACAGACAGAAAAAAGGAGTGGAATCCACGGGGAGATGTACCTTGAAGGAGGCTGAGCTTATACCGGATTCTGCCGTGCCGTACACCCTGCCGGAGTCTCGCTGAAATTCATGAGATCGTCACGTCAAACGAGGGGGAGGAGCTCACACACCGGACTGGGTGTGTGAGGGGGCGGAGGGAGAGGTGGAAGAGTAGGGGGGCACTCAAAATGCCAGAGGAAAAGTGGCGGTGTTAGAAAGGCCGAACCGCAGCAGGTTAGTTAGAGAGAAGAGCTGCAAGCGGAAGTGTGTTTGTTTGTGTGTGAGTGTGTGCGCGAGAGTGTATGAGTGTGTGCAGTCAGTTTCATTGCCTCTGACGATGCAGGAAAACAGGAGGAAAGTGCAGTGAACGCAGTGAGTACAGCCAGCGGATTGGCTGCTGAACAGTGATAGAGCAATCCCATCCGACAGCGGAGAGTGTGAGGTCACACGCAAATTCAGGCTTGGCATGCCGTTAGAAACCAGTCAGCTATTGTCACACGCGCTGCATGCCTGTGTTTATGTCAGTGTCTGTGTGCACTGATGTGTGTAAAATATGAATATTATTTTCACCTGTTTATCCCGTGTTTAAGCCTTACTATTTTCAGTGAAAATGTTGAAAATTGTGTGCATGTGTGTGTTTACAAAAACATGTATTCATTTCTTATTTCGGCAGAATCCGGTACAGTGGAGGATGGCGGGATAAACAAAGAATTTAGAGCTAAGGCAAAATCAGAGTGGATGAATAATAGATACATGTGCCATAATGATATGGTAATTGAGTGCTTAATGTGCACGTAGTTGTTTGTATGAGCAAGTACTTGCGCTGCATGCACCCATACCTTACTGTGAGGGTCTGCAAACATCCTGGTGAAGATTTCACACAGCCTCTTCAGCTCCACCCGACTGCAGAGACAAACAGCCACAGGTAAATGTAAACTAGCAGATAAATTTAGAGCGAGGAAATGCACCTGGCTGTGTTTTGCTGGGCTGACCTGAGGGTGCGCTGGTTCTTCAGCAGGGCCTGCAGGCCCAGTAACCCCTCCTTCCTCTCAGACCAGTTGGCACTGGCACAGCGGTTCAGCACCTAGTGATCAAACACACACACACACACACACACACACACACACACACACACACACACACACACACACAGGGCTATTGAGACAATGCATGCAGACATTGAAGATGTGCAGCTTAGTGGTAAAATCTGATACTAAAATGATTAGTTTAGCTGCTACATAACCTGTCAGAATTAAAGAAAAGAGACAAAATTATGGTCAATAAAAAAATTATTTGGTAATAAGATCTGCGAATTGGTGTGACATCTATTCCTTTATCCCTTCTATTTCTGTTACTTTGTAGTGTGCTAATGTTACCATTTCATGTGTACGTGTGCTCTACACCTGCTTTGGCATTTGAATTTTGCTTTCTTTGCATGCGCAAAAATGTTAGCTCATGTTTTGTCAACTGATCTGTAAATTAATGCAAAATTAAATCTATATTGTTCAGTAAAAGTTAAGAACTGAACTAGATCTCAATATTGAAGATTACATTAATTTCAGTAATCAGCAATTACATTATCATTTAAGAAGTGGCATCGGTGAATTCTGAATCTTCTGAATCTTTAGCTTTTTCACCCCCTGACCTGAAGTCTCATAACAGTCAAGAAAAAACTGCTGGAGGAAAAAAAACAAAACAAAACAAACAGAAAAACGCCAAAACCATTAGGGGAAAAAAAACGGAAGAAATCTTGAGAAGGATCAAAGACTTAAGGCGAGACTCAAACATGAACTCGACTTTGACTCCACTACCTCACTAATTCAGTGTGTAATCTGTTGTGCTGCTGTGTTCCTGACCTCCGCTACGTCTTCCGTCTGTCTCATGTAGGTGGGGATGGCTCCTCCGTTCCTGGAGCTGAAGGACCGCTCTGAGCAGGCACTGGACGCGTCGCTGTTGGCGTCATCGTCAGAATACATGCCATAGTTCTCGTACCGTCGCCGCGCCGGCTTCTTCTGCAGGGGGAGGAGAGGAAGGGAGAGAGTGTGAAGTCAAACTAGGACATGAGTGATGCTCACACAACACACAGACATGTTGGCCAGAGCACAAAGCACAAAACACACACACTGATATGAGGTTGGAGAAGAAGCTGACCTTAGACCGCATGTCTCCCAACAGCTGACAGCATTAAACAAAGGCAGAACCATGGGTTAATCAGACACACACACTCCAAGAGCTGTGAGCTGCACATCTATTGTGTGTATATGTGTATTTCTTGTATGTTTGTGCTATCTGTATTTTTTCATACCAGCGCGTCTGCAAGAGCCTCCTCTACATCTGAGCCGGTGTTGAGGACCCTCATGGCACTGACGGATGAAGACAGACGACTGGACTGACTGATGCCAAACCCTGATCCTGTGTGCAGAGAAAGACGGAAAAAGAAGAAGAAAAGAAAAAGGATAGGAGCAGAAACATTTTACAAAACTTTAGAGATATTCCTATTTCTTTAGAGATTCAGACCTGTTAAACCACCATACCAGTGATCTTCCATGTTTAGTCCAATATTTACAAAATGTGTATACTTCCAGTTCTCTTAATCTTTTCCTGAGGCAAGCAGTCGTATTTCAGAACTCGGTTACCATTTTCCTACCTTTTATCCCACCTTTGGTTTCCATTCATTCCACTACGATATAAAAATGAACTTTCAGAGAATTCAAATTTTCTTCACACCAATATTTCATCACTGTAATAAAGTTGTCCACATTAGTTTTCCTAAAAGCAGCAGCACTGTAGCGTTTTGATGGCTTGACATTGGGCGGAGTGATCTGAAAGTCCTCCTGGTGGTGCATTCAGGGGGCATCTGACAACAGCGGGAATACGGTCATTTTCCACTAACAGCAATTAAATTCATGAGCAGTGCTGTTGTTAAATCTAATCCAGAAGACAAAAAGCATAAATGCCACGATATTGATAACATGATGACATTGTGAGGTATACTCGTTCATCTGTTCTCCCATATATGGTGACAAAGCAAATGCACATCTCTCTGGCCCAAGGAACGCATACAGACATAAAAATCCTTATAAGTTCCTTGCTTGGACCTTAAAGTACTCGATTGCAGGACATAGCAAAAGTGATAGTGCCAGAAATGCAAAATGGTTGCAAGATGTGGCTAAATTGTAGTAAACTGGCAAAACATTTAAAATCACTGGTATGATCCTTTAATTTATTTCTCCACTCTTTCAAACACCTCTCACTTATCCACCGGTAACATACCCCACACACTCTCCTCATCAGCCACCCTCACACACACTACATTTCCCATAAGCCACCTGGTTAAATTGACATGATGACTTGTTAAATGACGTGACACCCCCTGACATCACAGGTGTCACTGGGGGGAAAGATATGGTTGACACAAAACAAAGGAGGACAAATGGGTGTCTCCGCAGAGAAGGGGGCGGAGCAACATAAGGAAACAAATGGAAGCTGGTTGCTGTGGCAAAACTGGTGTAATGGTTGCCGTGACAACTGAACGGGCGGAAGCATGCAATTCCACTGGAAGCTTCAACGTCCTGGACTGGAGCAGAATGCGAAAACGGAGGCCAACGGAGAAGAAAAGAAACAAAACGAGCTGGCAAAATTGTAGGAAAAGATATGTCAAACTAAGAGGAACAACAACAACAAAAAAAAAAAGATTTGGACGGAAAAAACGAAATTAAGACTGAGGTGGGTGGGTGAGTTACGGAGAAACAGAGGTACTCAGCCTTCACCTGTCGCCCCAAAAGCATCAGGTGTGTGGAGAGCTCCGGTGGAGCGAGAGTAGCTCCGCGTTGCTGCAACCGAGAACGACACACACACACAAGGTTTAACACACGCACACACCCCATCCAAACACACATACACCAGACAGAGAAACATGCAACCCCAACACTGTTACAACAAAGTTTGAGAGTAGAAAGAAAAGGCCAATGATCATGCAAACACATGCTACTGTACAACTGTCTGTTTGTTTTAATCACCCTCAATGTGTCAAAATGTGATTCCATGCAGTGAACACCTCTTCCACTTTGCTATGAAGTACAACATATTACCGGTATTTTCTTTGTTGAATTTTTCAGTAGCAAAAAGTGACAAAAAAACAAAAACAAAACTGTCCTCCGCTTTGAGCTCACCCAGGTGAAAGTAGCACACATACTCAATTGTTTGGGGCCTTGTTACAGAGGTTCTCTCTGATCTCTTCGAGGTCATACTCATCCTGTTTTTACAACAGTCATCCCCCTGACTCGAGTATCTATCTGCTACTGCTACTCACCAAGGGGTGTGAAGGAGCGTACGGGGCTGGTGTCCCGGCTGCTCTCCCTGCTGGCCTCTCTGCTGCAGCCCTGACTCATGCTGGGCCGAGGGATACGACTGCCCCGAGCTAACACCACCCGGGTTACAACACCGCACCGCAGCAGAGAGAGAGAGGGAGGGAGAGGGAAGAGCAGCAGAGGGAAGAAAAGGGAAGAGTAAGAAGGGAAGAGACAGGTACAGTGGAAGAAAGCATAGGGAGGGGATATAAAAAAAACACAAAAGAGAAGTATAAGGAGAATATGAAAGAAAGACAACAAAAAAAAGAGAAAGACACATCAGTGGTGAGGAAGACAGGGACACAGAGAGAGGGGAAGGCACAAGGATAAGGACACACAAAAAGAGAGAAGAGCCAAGAGTGACAAACTGACAAACAAGGAAGAATATGAGCACAGGTCTACCGGCCCTGAGGGAGCACCTCAACGCTCAAGTGGCTTCTTCTCCTTGTCTCCAGTGCAGAGGAAGCAAGGACAGGAGGTCACCTTAGAAGGCTGAGGTGCACCCAAAAGGAGCAAAGGATGGCCTGACTCAGAAATCACATGTAAATATAACAGTTTATTTACACACACTCACTCACTCGTACGTGCTCTCTCTCATTCGCCCATATTCAGAACAGAAAAGGAAGTGATCTCAAAGAAGCAAATGAGTTTAGAGGTGAAATGACTTCAGGGATTAAGGGGTAGGAGGTGGGGTCTGCGTTTTCATCCAGTAGCACCGCAAAACAACTTCACTGCTGATTCATTAGCTCCAGCACCCACCCAGCCAATCAGGGTTAATCACAGCCTATCAAGGGGGATATAAAGGCTTTGCTGATCGTGTGAGAAACGTTCATTCACCGGCCACTGCTGACAGGTTAGTAATGACAGCGGAGGGGGGTGCTTTCATAGAGATCTGCTGATCTCCATGGGAACATGTGGCCATAACAACACGGCCAGGAAGTCAAAGACAGGTTAGAGAAAGATGGATACTTGGAGTATGAGGTGGCAAAAGCAACAGCGTGATGGAGGGCTTGGGCTGGCGTGAGAAATTTGTGTGAGAGATTCAGAGCAATGGATGGAGTTGTGGGACGAGGGATGGAGAGATTATTGAAAGATGGAAGAGAGAAAAATCAAGACTAAGGTGGAGAGATGTATGGCAGGGATGGTCTGGTCGACGTCGGAGCCTTACCTCCTCTGCTCGCTCCGTTGTAGATGGAACTAATGCTGGAGGGAGCTAGAGGACACAGGGAGGGAGAGGGACGGAGAGGAGCAGAAGAAGAAAAGGTATCAGGGAGCAAAAGGAAGAAAGAGAGTTGAGGTCTGAGGGCAAAAGGATGATTGAGTGTGGGTGTGGGTGTTTCTATGTGTGTGCATGTGTTGCATCACTATGTATCAAAAGCAATAACCTTGGACAAGGCATTGCTCAGCTGAGTTTATAGACCTATAATACCATTTAATCCCCAGAGCAGCAGTTATAAAAGCTGCCCCGACAACAAAAACAAAAACAGTGCATGAACCAAAGCAACAAGCAGAGCAGCAGCAGTGGAGCAACATGTACAACGGTCCACAGTTGTACATATAAGCCCAGCTGTCTGTAAAAGTCACAGATGTCCTTGTACGATAAAACGCTAGCAGGAACATATACAATTAGGCAGAGAGAGGTTCAAATGTCAGGAACAAAACCAAAATCTAACTTAACTAGAGCATGAAATAAAGGGATGATGCAAAAATTATTACTTTTTATTGTCTGTTTATCTATTCATTATTATTACAATTAATTATTTCGTCAAGTGGCAGGTCAGCAAAAAAGGGTAAAAAATTGGTAATAATAAGAACAAACAAGTACACAAATCTCAGCATCTTAGTCAAGCTGGAATCAGCAAATTTTGGGCATTTTTTTCTTTCTAGATGACTAAAATGATTAACTAGCTATGAAAATTATAATTGATTCGTTTTTTGTCAATCAACTAAACAATTAATCAACTAATCGTTTCACAATATGAGATGTATGCTTGAGTGTGTGGGTGTGTGATGTTGTGAATGTTTGAGTCATCCAACAAGAAAGGCTGTCTGGTAGTAATGCATACTCTCGGTGGCCACTGTAGTAGCTACACCTGTACAATCTAATGCAATCCAGTGCAACTGCTCTGTCATAAAGTTTACTTTTCTGCTGCCTGTAATGCTCAGGTTTTCTTTTTGTCACAGTAATAGAGGTGTTCATTCAATTCTACATTTGGCATTGAGCTCATAGTTAGTGCTGCTGTTGTGCTGGACTGCATTTGCTCATTCTGCACAATGTCAACAAAAACTGAACATTATAAACTTTCTTAAAAGGCAGAATTTGAGGCAGGGTTGTTGCTAACTACATTAGATTGCACAGGTGGACCTAATAAAGCTGCCACTGAGTGTACAGCATTTGCATGTGCACTGATACTTGATGTGAGTTTGTGATTAAAAAGTGCAAGTGTGTATATCTAGGATTTCCTTTATCAACTGTTGTGTGTGTGTGTGTGTCCTCACCGACAGACAGGCGGGTGGGTGAGGAGTCTCTGGAGCATCCTTGGCTGCGGGGGATGCGGCTGCGTCTGTGTCCCGCCCCTCCAGCCCCGGCCAGCACCCTCTGGGCCCCTGAGCTCATGGTACTCAGTGCCGTACTTGTCAGCACCCGGCCTGGAGAGCCACTTCGACTGCCGGCTGCACAGACACAGGAGAGAGGGCAAAGTACAAACAGAAGGGGGAAAGAAAAGTCAAAATCTTACTTGTGCAACAGGCATCATTTAATAGTGAAAGCTACAGAACTGCTACCACTAATAGTGCTATGAATGCTCTGCTGATGTCAGCACAACAAGGGACAGTGGTCTTATCTTACAAACATGGTGACTAGTCTTAGGATGAGGAGCGCTCTTATCAATGCTTACACAGTGTGACTTGATGTATCTGCAACTTTTTAATGTATATTCACAATTCACAAGTGGCATGAGCAGGATTTGCATGCTACTGCGTGCAGATCCTGCATTAAGTGGGAAAAGTAGCAGCCACTGCAGTGTTCGAAGCAATTGGAAAGAGAATTCCTGTGGCGAGGAGAGCTGAAAAAATATTTTGAAGGGAAATTTTATTTGACTGCATAGGTTAAATTGAACATCTTCTGTCTGAATATTTGGAAAACATGACCACTTCTCATACAAAATGTTTGAAATTACTAAATTACAATAGGAAATGGTACTTTTTCCAAAAATGGTGGATAAATTAAACAACTGTCATCTTTTTAGCACACAGAATGGCTTTTTAATATACTGAATCATACACTTCCATTATGCCCACTCCCACCCCCTCCAAAAAAAGAAATGAATATAAAGTATTTGGCCAATTTCTCCTCCCCCGTGACATCCCATCTCCAAATGCAAACCCACGGTGCATGATGCTCTACAATAAGAGTCCTGTCTACATGAAGACAAACAGTTTAAGTTCAAGCTGCTCTGCAGCGCTGGACATGAACTGTGTGAACCAGCGTCTGGGGGACAAGCTCCTGTGCTCAACACAAAAAGCTGATCTACACCACAGTTTCCAACGCTCTGACCACACTCTCTTGTTGTCTTTCTCTCTCACACACAGACTTCAGCCACACACACTTTCAACAAAAAACAGAACACACAACCTTCTATACAGTATAAATCTAGCACCCAGTGACAGAGCTAATTAAATACATCTAGTCTAAATGATAGAGGGAAGGTAGGTGAAAGTGTTTTTTTTATATATATTGTTGAAGGCATCTTTCTCACCACATGTAAATTTACACTACCAATACAAATGATAGAGTTCGGAGAGATTACAGTATGCTTAACATTAAGCATACCACACATATCTCTCCCTGTATGGTGTCTTTTAGTGTTGCTGCTAGGGCTGACTGAAAACAGATCAGTTTGACCGAGATTGTGATATGAAAATGATGTTTTTTTTTTCTGGAGTCTGTAAGTAAGAAACATGCTTCATTATGTCTGAAGAGTACAATTTGTAGGCCAGGGCATCTCTGTACCACAATACTAACACATTTTGATTAACTGTGCAGCCCTGGTTGCGACCAGTCTTATCCTTTTTAGCATTACAAAGCCATCACTTCTTACCATTTTTATAGTCTGTAGACAGCAAGGAGTGAGATTTGCATAAGGTGACACACCAAGCAAAATGTTTACATTTAATCTGCATGCAACCTACAGACATCTTTTTGATGACTAAATTTCTCTACGAGAGAGTATTTTTCCATTTAAAACTTTTAATTTCAATTTCCCTTCCCTCTTTCTAGACATCAGTCATCTCCTGACATATGATGACTTCTTTTCCCTCTTTCTCTACAGAGTGGAGACAGCCCTAAAGTCTACAGGCAGGCACACATCAAAGTGCAGAAACCAAAGGCTATCAAAGCAGTGTGTTTAGCTTGATCGTACAGCAGCCATGTTAACGGTCTGTGCCTACAAGTCCCAGCATGCCTCAGCCAGAGTGGGAGGAGCCTTAGGTGACCAGTCTGGTAGCACGTGGAGGAAGAGGGAAGGGAAGGTGGGTCAGAGCAACACAGGAGAGGCAGTAAAGATAAGAGAGCGGGTAAAAAGAATTAGCGTTATAATCTTACCACCAACGGGGGTAGCAGACTGAGATCCTGAGCCATAAAGCCCATTGGTTGGGAGGAGGGGGAAGCGGAGGCGAGGGGAAGGAACAGCAGATTAAACCAGATGAATTATGGGTGTTAGCGCACAAAGCGTCATGGGAGTTAGAACACGGAGCATGATGGGAGCGCAGCCTGGTGTTTCACGCCGAGAATGGAGGCAGCGCGAAAAGACACTTTGATCAAATCAACCCATTTAGTTAGACGAAAACAGTAAAGTAAGCATTGGAATAGCGTTGCTGATACAAGCACGCACACACGCACACGCACACACACACAGGACCAGCTGCAGATGGTAGACCAGTAGAAGCAGTGCATGTTGGGACAGCCAGCATGGCGCATGGATGAAGCTTAGCCTGTTCACAATGAGGGAAAGTAAAAAATGCCCCAAAGTAAATATGCTGAAAACACACACACACACACACACACACACACACACACACGTACACCTTGAGTCTGTCTAAACCACTATTCAGCTCCCCTTCCCTCTCTTTCTCTTCATCGGTTGTTCAGAGATACAAGCGTAGCAGCCAGGGCTTCCTTCAGGTCCTCTGTCTACATGTCTAGCGAGGTGGATCTAATTGGCACGCAGGGTTTGTGGTCAAATCAGTGCAGTTTTGAACGGTGGTCCAAACGGGCATCAAATCCATCAGGCACAAGCAGCATGTTTATTTAAACTAGTGTAGCCTCACAAAAGCAGGCACAAACACATCTGCTTTGGTGTGATAGTCTGGATAGCTCAGTGCCATTTGTTAGGCTGCTTGCTGAAAAACTTGATTGACAGCCAGAGCCAGGCTAGAGCAGCGGAAATGAACTGACCACCACACCACCCTGAGTGATGAGACACAGCATGCTGACTACACACACACACACACACACACACACACACACACACACACACACACACAGTCATTCCTGCACATATAAAACACATTGATCAGAATGAGAGCAACAGTGGAAGGGTGACCTTTCCCACTGTGGTACACAGAAACACACACACTCTCACACACACCCACGCATACGCACACTCTTATTCTGACATACAGACAGAATACCTGGCGTGCAATCGGATTCGTCGGAACCTGAAGGCATAAAAACATTTACATGGAGCTTATCGTCACCATGAAGGCAACAAGTACAGAATCTCGAAACAGAGAATGCCTAAGAATTAAGAAACCACACACACACACACACACTAGCACCTAGAGTGTTTCTCTCACAACCAGGTGTACATCTGTGTTCTGGCAAGTAGGAGGGGGTACATACGTTGCGACTGGGACACCATCTTGGTGCGGCTGCGTCCTCGTGAGTCCACCTGGCTGGACACTCCGCTGGCAGTGGACAAGGTCTGTTTGGTACGTAGACGGCCTGCGTGTGCCCAGAGGAAAAACCATAAGAAGAAACCCACTCGCACAAATTCAGAATCACATCGTACTCTCTAAGCTAGTTGAGATGAGGTTTGAAGCAGAATTAAGCCCAGAATTTCACAGAACTACAGCAGAAAAAAGCTGCTAGTGCTGGAAGCTGCTGAATGATTGAGTCCTAAACTCTACAGCCACATTTCATTCATTCATTCATTCAGTCATTCATTCATCCAATCCAGCAACATGCACACACATAACCAATAAGGATGTTTCAATGGAATGGCTGCTGGTCAGTATCAGGACATTGTTCACTGTAAATATGAAATGGGCAATGACCCAAATTGTTGTCCATCTCTTGACATAATATGATCAAAATATCAGACATTCAGTCAGTCACTGTCTGATATTCAATTCCACCTGCCACTCGTGAAAAGCATCAAATTGTATACAGCCAATGCAGTGCATGATTTGATGCACTTAAAGTGTTTTTGATGCACCTTTTTAATGCTTATTACATAATTGCATAATATGTTTGTATAATTGAGTGTTGAATTATTTGTCTAGCTAAACACAAGCGCAAACTGTAAAACACAATATACATATAATGTAATTACCATTGTATATGTCTGCAAATTTTGACATTTAAAAATATGGAATGGGTATTGATTTTATAATCTGTGAATGAAACATCCCAAAGACAGACAGACCAACAAACAGACACTCACACACACACTCACTCTCTCTCTCTCACACACACACACACACACACACACACACACACACACACACACACACACACACACACACACACACACACACACACACCTAACCACAGTCTTACCATTGTCTGATCTGGTCCCTACAGACAGACAAAGAAGGAGCAGGTTGTAAATCTCACATATCACCTAACACCTCAACAATATAATACTCACACAACCACAAACCATCATGTTGTCTGTTCAAACCTAAAAATGGTTGTTATAGTTTAATGCAAGCCATGATGAGCTCTGTGGACTGCAAACAAATAAAATGATCCTTTTCCTATCAAGCTATTGTATTCCATTTTCTACATTATCTAATCATGACCTATATAAATAATAATGAGCAAATCAGTCTGTATGTAGTTTGGTAGTTCCCTTCTCTACAACAAAATTAGATTTTAGTGAAGCAGGAGATGATCTTAGCTGGGTAAATCATCTGAGACATGTGGCGATGAATAGTGATATGAATGAGGGTTGAATGTGAGAAACCAACAGCAGGGGGCGCTGTGGTCACAGGTTGTACAACTGAGTTTGCAATGGATTGGAATGAAGGGATGGAGGAGAAGATTTTTAAGAAAATAAGAGAAAGGAGAAAAAGAGAAGCGTGAGTAGGTTGTTGCTGGTGAAGCAGAGTGAGATGATCTTACCATCCGTTTTATCAGAGGCATCATCTTTAGTGGCAAAGAGAGAGAGAGAGAAGAGGGTGGAGGAAAGAAAAGAAATGACAAAGAAAACGGATAAAGAGAAATCAGGACAGAAAAAAAGGAAAAAATGATGAAAGAAGAAAAAAGAAAGAAGTACCACAGAAGGAAAAACAACAACAAATGAAAGAAAAAACAAAAATAGCAGAAAGTAATCAAGAAAGAGACCATAAGAATAAAAGCAAGAAAACAGAGGGAAAAGAAAGGAAGAATGAGAGAGAGATATCAAGATGAAGAGAAAAGAAATACGGAAAAGAAAATAGAAGTAAGAAGAAAAGAAAAGGATGAATGAAAAGAAGGAAAACAGAAAGGGCGGAGAGAGGAGAAACAAGAGAAGAGAGGAGCACAGTGTGTGTTAGTGACGGAACATTTGGCCAACACAGAATCATGCATGTGTAGCCTTCAACACCAAAAACAGAGAAACAAGCTGACACAGGACAATTATCACAGAACACACACAACGTGCACATGTACACACCAAAACACATTCCTACAATACACTGACAGGCAGCGAGCAGGCACCAGGGGAGGAGAGGAGAGGAGAGGAGAGGAGAGAAAGAAGTCAAGAGAAGAGAGGCCAATCCAAGCACTGTGCGCACCGGGAAGGGAGTGTGTGTGCATGTGTGTGTGTAGAAATTCATTCTAGCAGATCACAAAGAATCTATGAGTGAAACTACCTTGGATAAAAGCTTCCTACTTCTACCTGTCAATATACTTCAGAAAACCCCTTCCGTATTGATCAACTGACGGAGTCTCCATCTCTGCCTGACAGCCTGCTGATTACATGCAGATCGATGTCCGCCCTATCTGATTGGCTGTCCATCTTGACTGACAGGGCCCTTACCCAGTGAGGAGTAGGAGCCGGGGGGCAGCCTCCCTGCTCCCCCAGCCTGTCCGACGTGCCGGTGCTTAGCGACCGCTGCTGCATTTACGTCCACGTCGCTACGGGAACGCTGCAGGGAGGCCGGTGACACCCCTCCCTTTGAACCCGCAGGGACTGATGGGAGGGGAAAGGACGAGGAGGAGGAGGAGGAGGAGGAGGGGTACATGGGGGAATGGGTTGGAGGTGATGGAGGGATATACACATCACAAACACATGCAGGCACAACAGATACACAAACACACACATGTTGCTACTGAACAGAAATACACCAACAGCCATAAACACACACATATAAGCATATGTGTATAGGAACATAAAAACATAACAGGATGTTGACTGTACAGGACTGGACACAGGCAGATGTAAATGAGTATAATGGGAGATGGCGCTCTGTGGGAGACTGCAGTATGTGTCAGTGTGTGTTTTCATTAGAGTGAGCCAGCGTGAGATTGTGTATGAGAGCTTGCACGTGTCTGCCTGTGTGTGTATGTGCATTTAAGAGGGTGAGAGATTATTTAAGTATGTGTGTGTATGTTTTTCTGCATGTGAATGACTCACCTCTCCCTGGAGCTGCTGACCATTTAGAAGACAGAGGCCGGCTGAGGGAGGAATGAGGAAATAGGTCAATGCATGATAAACAACAACAGCACACTGACACAAATCATAATAACAACATTCCTTATTCTCTAAGCCTCAGCTGCAGACAAATCAGTAACAAAATATGATCCTCTGCATTGTCTTCTGCAGCTAGCTCTCTGCACTATTCAACAAAAACAAGACTATATTGGATGTGGCAAAGCTGGGAAGCCATGATTTTCTACTTTGCCCCACCCCAAAATCGGTTTGCTTTGTTATTTAAGCTTGCCACTGAAACACAATGTAGAGACGGCAAAACAATGACATATCCATCATTTCTAAAGGGTGAAATGGGGTCATGATGCCCAGAATAACTAAGCATACCAGGATGCTGTTTGACATTTTACAAGCAAAAAAAAAAAAAGAAAAAAAAAAAAAAAGAAAACACTTGTGGATGAAGTTTCCAGTAACTTGGTTATGAAAATCAGAGACAAGAAAAACTGGAGAACAAAGAGGAAAGAAAACTGGTGAGATTTCAGCCTCTTCGATGCATCCATATGATTATTTATGGTAATTGCCATGTTCTGTTCACCTTCAACTGGTAACCTAACCAAAACTAGGAATCTCTTATTTTACTGAAAAATATCAATTATCTGACAAAGCGGTAAATAACACACAAATATGTGGAAAATGGTAACTGATAAACATAAATAAAGCCCAATTTAATGCTTTGTTATCATGCACACTTTTTATCCAAAAAAAGAAACACTGCCTGTAATAAAACTGAACACAATTTTGTTAAAACATATTTTGTTATATTAACAGTTTAACAGTGTAACCTTTTGATAACTAACGTTAGCTTGTTTTCCTGTTTTACTTTCCAACTGATGTGAACACTGTTAAGTCGTACTGATGAGCTTCTAACTTCTATCTTCCCTCCCATATGAGCTGAATGTGACGTGTGTGGGTACACACCCCAACACACTATCGCTTGGCACAGGTGCCGCCAAAAAGACTTAACTACTGCCTTGCTTTCAACACCCAGGGGGGTAGCCTCAACCTAAACCCAGAGGTCAAAAATGAACCACAGCGGCTGGAGGGAGAGCACTGAGCGTTGATTACTTGAGGCTCTCCTGAGAGGAGGAGGAGGAGCGGTCGCTCTGGGGGAGTGAGGCCACGCTGCCAGAGCTCCTTAGGCAGGACTGCAGGGTCCTCTGGTAGGACGACTCCAGGGAGTTGTACAGCGAGTCGGCCTCTGCTGGAAAGTGGTTCCTCAGACCCCAGTAGGCCCTGGGAGAGAGAGGAGAGAGAGAACAGAGAGAAAATGGATAATGAGGTGGGAGGAGAAAAGAGAGAAGAGGTGAAAAGGAGAGAAAAATTAAAGGTGGAAGGAGCAGAGGGAAATGGGAGTGGAGAGAAGGAGTGAGACGATAAGGCAGAAACAGTGTGGTGAACTATTTTACACTCTTTGTCTTTCACATAATGTAATTGTCAGATTGGGTGTCTTACTTGCGGGCCTCCACTCTGGCCTCTGAGTCAGCATCTCGTATTCCCTTCTTAATGCTTTCAACCAGAACTGCTGTGTGCCTGGAGGGAAAGGGAGACAGAAATGAAACATAAAAGTGGAAAATAGGTTTAAAACAGGCTTCATCCCTCTATAAATTAAAATTGTGAATAGTGCAAAATCATGCAAACATTTGTGAAACAGGAAATTTGAGCACAGCTTTGCTTCAAACCTTTTTCTGCAAATCAACCTCATCCTTACCTCTCCAGAGAGTGGGTCTGCCATTCTTGTAGTAGCAAGTCCAAGAAGTCATAACAGCGCCTGGGGATGACACATTATCATCATAATTGCTGTCTGCACCACAATTAAAACCGTCTAATATCATCAGCCCCATTATGATGTTATAGTCGTTAATTGTTTGAGTCTCATGTCCGTTTTTTGTCATCAGTGTCATCCGTCAATCTCACCTTCTGACAGCGACAGACTTGGACGTGCAGTTACTGGTTATCAGTGGGATGAGCCGGGGCACGTGAGTGTGCTGAGAGAGACAGAGGGTGAGGAATGGGAATGAGTAACAAAAGAGATAAGGAGGGAAATCAGACTAAACAAGCTCATAGAGGATCTAGATGAGATATTTCAATAAGCAAAACATATCTTGCATTGACTGATAATGTGTGTACTGTGTACTGTCTGTTTGCATGTGTGATTATTCGAGTGTCTGTGGGTTTGCAGTCCTCACCCGTATGATGAAGCGGATGGCCGACACTCCAGAGGTGGCCATGACTTTGGCACAGTTGGGGATGAGGTTGAACAGAACTGGGACAATGGCCTCTGCTCCGTGGTCAAATTTATTCCCCAGCACTGAGGACAGGTGGCTACAAGCATACACACATACACATACATATATACATCATGACATACTTTATTAACACCAAATTAACACTGAATACACTGGATACCAACAACTTTTGGCCTACTGTTCTTGAAACCAGTAGTTAACTGGAAATCACTGAGTGCGAGCTTATAAAAAGGTACAAATTCTAGTGCAGGTAAGGCTTGAGTAAATTACTACATTTGGACTGTTATTTAGAGTGGGTGTGATGGCGAGTGGCTTTGTGAACTACTCTTCTGTGCCTTTCAGACTTGTCATGAGCCCACTGTAACCCCAATGACAAATCCACCCTAACCTATTGTTTTCCTCTAACACTCATGCTCTTTTTCCAAATAGGAGAACGCTAAAAACAGCTCTGGGGCAGACCAATTAAACGAAATATTACATAAATTGCAATATTTCAATATCCGAATATCCATCCAGTGCAATATCCAAATCGCTGGGGCTCCAATTTTTTGATAAAGGTGAGATGTGTGACAATGTTGTGAAAGTTGTCAAATTTGTGAAAGATAAAAATATAAGAAAAACATTATCATTTCTACTAAATCCACAAATCATATTACGATCGCAATATCTGTAAAATTAATTGCAGTATGATTTTTTTTGCCATTTCATTCAGCCCTTAACACCACAAAGGACACTTATCCTGGATGCTGGTTATTGTGACACACGGCCTTTTTTGGGCTGAGTCAGTTTCATGCAACTGAGAACCAAAGAGCCCCTTCATAAGATATTTAGCAGTTTGCAGCATGTGTGACCATTGCAAAGTAAGATTTCCTCACTTACAGCACTGTGTAAAGGTGCACATTTTGACATTATATGGTTCTCTGGCAGCAGGATAACTATCATTGGTAACCAATACTCACGCCACAGTGATGCAGGCCTCTCGCACCACCTGGGAGCGCAGGTCTTTAGCCGACAGTTTGAAGGCTCCATCCAGCAGCCGGAGGTGCTGGTAGAAACAGTCATAGTCGGCTGCACCTGCCACCAGCAATGACCGAATCTTCTTCAGCTGTACACAAGACAGACATTAACTATCAGTAATAAATCAGCGAGGAATAATAACAGCAATACCACCAAACAGCCCTCATAGGACTGTTTATTTCCTTAGAACAGACAATACCAGACACTGATTTATACTTGAGTTTTGTCTTGAGCTGCAGTTATGGGAGCAGTAGTTAGGATGACAACACTATGACACATATACATTATGAGTATAGTGTGTATGAAAGTGCTCATTAGTATTTTTGGGGCCCAGTGAATTAGAGAGTCTACTGAGGGTAAGTCTACTAACAGCGTTGGCTCTTTGGTCCCAGTCGTGTTTGTCATCCGAGCAGACCTCACGGATCTTGTTCAGGTTGTCCTCTAGATCCCTGGATGAATAGATCTGCACAAACACAGGGGAGAGAAACGGGAAGAGGGATGACAGAGGAGACAAAAGACAAAGATGAGAAGGGGAAAAAAAGCCTCATATAGGCTGGCCTAGATAGCATGTGTAATGCTGTTAGTAATTCAGTGCTGTGAGTATATAGGTGTTGGAGTGTGTGTGTGAGGGTGTGTGTGTGTGTAGTTACCTGGACAGTAGGGACATCAGTGAAAGCTTTGATAAAGTCCTCTTCATCAATGGCCCCTGCACCTTCCTTGGATACTGCAAAATCAGAGGAGAGTTAATGAATGTGTGTCCAGCAGGTTAAGGTTGTCTGCGCCGGCTGGTTTTCTGATTCTAATTTAATTCACAAAACCACAAACACACATCCCATTACACACCCACACACACTTAGACAGTGGGAGCAGCCTGTGTTTCTAATGGACTTCCTGGCAGTAATGGGCCTGTCAATCATATCTCTCTGGGGGCTGGTACTGGAGCTAGGAGCTCTCTGGACCACACCTCCTTACTTGGGGAGGGAGAGAGGAGGTGAGGAAAGCAGAAAGAAGGGAGAAGATTAGCTGAGCACAACCTGGGAGGCTGACAATATCAAAATATTTGGTATGAGTGAAGTGGGAGGGAATGGGGCAGAAGAAAAAGATGAAGAACGGAGGTAGGGCCAATGAAAGACAGTAGGTTTGGGTGTGTAGGGAGACAAAGACAGTAGATCTCTCCTAATCTATTCCTCCTCCTTCCCCAGGGTTAGTCTCCATATCAGACTGTGCAACAAAGGCATGCCATTTCATGCCATTACATGGTCCTTGGAAAGCTGGGGAACATCAATATATAGCTCGCTGGCTTTACGCACTCTCCTCTGCTCCCCTCTCTGTGTGAGGATTGAGGTGTTGTGGCAGCCTGGTCATGCAAACTATCTTTTAGCACCATATAACTATTTACAATTATTTCCACTGCCAGATTTCTGAAACTAACATTTTCACAGTGGATTAATGACATCCAATTAGCGTGAACAATTATGGCTAAAATTATCATGAGACTAATTATTTTTCAGACAGATTCAAGAGTCCTGATTACTTATCCTCATGGTTGAGGAGGAACAATTAAGATATTGCTCTTTATATCATCATTTCTTCATTTCTTTCATCAAGACTTCAAAACTGAAAGAATATATTTGCTAATATGTTATTATTAACAACATATTAGCAATGACTCAGATAGCTCTGCATGCTACATGATGTAGAGGAATGGCTGTTGTTAGCCAGCAACATGACAAACCTGTCTCACAAAACTGAAATAAGGCAACCATCCTGGCTTTTGAGACACTTTCCTACTAGTTCTATCCAGACATTTTAATCTCTCTGAGCATGGTAGTGTTTAAATAACACCAGTTAGCAGCAAAGTCAGAGTCTTGCTGCTGAATGTTAGCAGAATGTGTGGGCGGACTGTCATCTAAATGCTAATGCAGACAATGGGGTCTCCCAGCTCCGCCATTACTGAGATCTAGTCTCGGATAGAGCAGGCTAGCAAGCAGGCTAAAAAGATGACTAATTTGCCAAGAAGAAAACAAGCAATAAAGGATGAGCAGTGCAAAGGACTAGTGTGTTTAAATGGGTAAAAAACCCAGCCAATGATACGATGGAAAATGTAAAAATCTGCTGAAAGCGGCAGCACAAATCTAGGGTATCACAAATCTGTGGAGAAGTTTGACTCAGATCTTTATTTTCCATCGCATCAATTACAACAAACTCAAGGTCTTACAGCAGCAGTCATTACCCAGCAAACCCTGAATCTCTTACTGTAGACATGAGGTTCTAGCTTGTGTGTGAACCCACAATATGCACATGAAATGTCTAAATACCGACTGCACAGAGGAAGGGGGGAGAAACAGCCTCTCAGCAGTCAATTAAAAAAACTTTACTGATCAGAGCCGCTGGAGATGAAAGTCTTGTGTTTCCAGCCAACAGAGCTCAGAAAGACCTCCTGTTCATAACTTATATACATGATGATTGCATGTGTGCATGTACGGTATGTGATATCCACATGCTGGTGCTGATAGATACATCAGAAACACCCATCTGGAATCGACCGCGTGTCCATGAGAACACACAGCTTCCTTCCGACAGAGAGAAAGAAGGAAGGGGGCGATCAATACATGCTGAGACAAAGCAAATTTAACACTTCAGCCATCTAAAACTGCAGAGAGAGAGAGACCTGAGAGAGGGAAAGCTCTCTTAATGGGGGGCACAATATAAACTATTGAGGCTGATGATGAGAACATGAAAGAGTATCGGGTTTCTCAGTGTGGCACTGTGGGCCACTACGTCTGCCCGCTCATCTCCCTCTGCTTCTTCTGCAGCCCCCTCAGTCTGCACCGCTATGACCGCCGTTTTAAGAGTCGTAAAAGGCTGCCTCCACATCCTGCAACACTGTGCTCCCATACTAAATTAGCTCTCTGAGGATATTAAAGTTTAATAAGCCAGATTTCTCTGTTCAAGAGTTTGAGTACTTCACCTACATCGTCTCACATGTATTTTGACATGGAGGGAAAAGCTAAGAAGGCATAGATTCCAGGGTAGGGATCAATTCGCTTCCCACTTTCACAAATCAAAACATAACGTCAAACTACATTGCAGGCCCCAGTGATCGATTGTTCATTCCCAATATGCTGATTCGTTTTAATATGGAAAAATCTGTTATCGTGTACTGATAAGACTGTCAGACACAGATGCCCAGTGGCACAAAGGCAACAGTAATAGCACTGACATGCTCCATTTCTAGAGTTTAGAATTTGGGGCAAAAGTTCTGTTTAGGTTATGGCTGCAAAAAACACTTTGAAACCAGCTTACTGACAAGTGCAGAGTTTACGCTAATTGATACTGAAATTGAAATTAAAATTGGAAACAATCAAATTGGATTCCAGCTACATTAGTCCTCCTGTATTATGTAACTGAAATAACATCTGTCCAGGTACTTGCTACTTGTCATCCAAGTTGGTTTGTAGCATTTCCTCAAATGCATTATGGCCTTGGACATATGGGCCTTTGTGAGGTATTTGTGATGTTTTGAGTTTGAAATTTAAAGGGATGTTATGAGTGAAACTGAGTGCTGCAGCCCAGTGTCATGTATCTATGCATTCAGTAACAATCTCTGCAGAGAAATATTGCAATTACTGAACCCTGAATGTCCTGAATGTCAAAATCTGCTGCATGCCAGGGTCATGG
>NC_043990.1:18449698-18464698 GCF_902150065.1 Myripristis murdjan | reverse complement strand
GGGACCATGTGACTGTGTGCTGTGTGCACGGCAGCATGCCAAAGACCAAAAACGCTATGACATCGCTGCAAACACTGCACAGTGCTCTGAGGGGATGTGTATGGGTGAGAAGAAGAAGCTGGTCAGTAATGACACAACAGCAACTCAGTGGTGGGTAACAAGCTCATGAGTAAACAAACAGGTATGTGTGACAACACAATCAACAAAACCCTCTGTGATTACTGCAGAAACCTGCTAAGTCCAAGTCAACTTTATAGGAAAGCTGAACAAAAAATGATGTCACCTCAAAGTACAACTCAACGATGTCAACTCAAAGAGTACTGTAAGAGAGTGTGGGTGTGCAGAGTTAATGACTAAGCTGCAGAATACAAACATGACATACCATACAAAATACACTATACAGATTAACAGTTGATGAAACAACACAGCAAATCAATAGCTCGTAACCACATTGATCTGTCATATCTGTTAGGGTTAGGTTAGAAATCAAAATCATGATTAATTGAACATTTTACCTCGATTACGATTAATGAACTATTATTACCGATTATTATAGCTTGAGGAACGGACTGTGTTTACGATGAAAACTGGAGCATTTTGTGATGTGACGTGTTGTGGTGTGGTAACCGGAATAACTGACATGGGCAGGATTATGTTGGTTAAGGGCCCTAAATGTCGGTTTCGATTATTTTCAATTAATTGCCCAGCCCTAATATCTGTCCAATGTCCAACATTTTAACTGTATTTTGATGATTAATGTCAATTTGCTGATGATGTGACCGTCTCCGTTGGATTCATGTCACATTTGACATGAATCCATGTTTGCTGGAAACTGTCATCGTCCATTTAGCCAACAGCTAAAAGTTTTTTCCTGTTGTCATCCATGCTTTTCCCAGATTGTGTTAATGGAATCGCAAGCAAACAGACAGGCAGACTTCATCAAATTTCTAGTGGTGATGAATTGGTGCAGCTGCCTACAGGGTCACTCAGTGCATAATAGAAACTTCTAACACAGAAATCAGACTACCATGTGCAAATAAAGAGATAATGACGGCTGTTGATTCTACTTCAAAACAGCTGGGATTGAGATGTATTTTACTCTGTGGCCATTTCTTTGAAAACACTGGTGAGTGTCAGCCATGTTGAAGAAGAAGAGCGATGTTAAAATTTCAAGGTGTGTATGAGGCAGTCAGGCAGAATGAAAAACAGAAAGAGGGAGAGAGAGGCTTGAGGTTCAGGCCTGGATTCTCTAATAGGACACAGACTGTTCCACTTCCAGCCCAGCTCAGGGAAAACGAGCTCCTTAGCAGAAAATGAAAACACACACACACACACACACACACACACACACACACACACACACACACACACACACACACACACACACACACACACACACACACACACACACACACACACACACACACACACACACACACACACACACACACACACACACACACAGGTATAATGCAAGACCCCAATTCTAAGCCAGGGAGAGGGATAAACCATAATATTCAAATGAAAGCTTTGTCATGGCAACCAGCCTAGCATGGAAACGGGGTCACAGATTTGTTGGCATAGCCGGAGATGCACTGAAGCAGAATGAGCATGTCTGCAAGTGCGTTACAGAAAGAGAGAGAAAGTGTGTGTGTGTGTGTGTGTGTGTGTGTGTGTGTGTGTTCCTGTCAACATCGCACTGCTATGCAAGCAATGAAAGCTGCTACTGACAGTCAGGTTGGAATGCACTGAATGTTCTCTGGGCTCCTACAGCAACTCTGTGTGTGTTTGTGTGCGTGCATGTCTGTGTGTGTGCTTGCTTGCTTTTACAGATACACTGTTTCACAAAGGCCCAAATAACTTTAAATAAGAGCGGAAGAAAGCGCCAGCAGCACTGACATGCTTTACTTTCTAACACACAAACACGCTTCAAAAATCAGAAATACACTTCTACTGGCCTATATACACACAAACACACACACACTCACACACCAGTGTCTGTCCAGTGAACTCCCAAACAAACTCTTGTCAGTGAGGGCTCCCAGCTCACACCTGACCTAATATTACTGGAACAGGGAGAGGGAGAGAGACAGAAGAGTGACAGACAGGACTGGCAGAGTCATACTGCCTGAAGTCATGTCTCCTTCAAACCACTGCTTCGCCTGGTTTGAAAAAATTAATTGAAAGTCGGAATTACAGGAAAAACATTAAAAAAAATGTTTACTTTCTTAATCAAACAACATGGAAGTAATGTCTCCTTCAAACCACTGCTTCGCCTGGTTTGAAAAAATTAATTGATAGTCGGAGTTACAGGAAAAACATAAAAAAAAAAATGTTCACTTTCTTAATCAAACAACATGGAGACAATAAAACTGAATCTGAAGAAAGTGTCTGACCAACACACACATTTTACACATGCATGTCTACACTACACACATATGTACAATCACATGTAAGCATGTAAACACACAAGGCACTGACATGTGTACAACGGCTGGGCCAGTATAAAAATCTTGTTGCAAAAACATGCTGCACAGTCCAGCTACTCTACTGCACAGACATACACATATAAACATTTTACAAACCCCAGCTTGCTCGTTTTCCCCTCACACTCACTCTCTCTCTCACACACACACACACACGCCAATGTAACCTATATCTCAGTGAGAGCACTTAGGGTGAGAGTGCTTGAAATCTAAGCTGATTTTTTGTTCTAAAGCCATATGCCGACAAGCCTTTGTCCGTCTGCCAGCATTCACCAGCAGATGAGATCAACCACACACACGCACACACAAACTCACCATCATCGTCATCGCCAACTGCCATGGTTAAAGTATGTTATATGGGTAGAAATTCTGCGTTGTTCGTCTCTACTCCCTCTCTTCACTCTGTTCCCTCTGGCTCTCTCCCTTGCTCTGTATCTGTTTCTTTCCCTCCCTTGTTCTGTCTCTCTCTCTCTCTCTGTCACGGTGAATCTGGGAGAGGCAGTGACAGGCACAGCTCTGTGACTTGGCTCCTGCGAGATCTCTGTCAGCTTCCTCCCTCGATCCCTCTCTCTCCCGCTCTCCCCCTACCCTCTTGTCTCAGCAGCAGCTGCCTCAAACCCTTTAGAGCAAACCTGTCAAGAGCCGGCTGAGAAAAGATGTGTGGTGAGAGCAATAAAAAAGTGTGTTTGTGTGTGTTTCAGCTGATGGTGTGAGTTTGTGTGTTGTCCTCAAAGGTCACGTTGTGAGTATAATTGAGCGTTTAGAGGAAAACACCAGAGCCACACGCATGCTCATTGTATTCTGACGTAACTGGCCTTGCAGTGACCTTTTTGACAGATCTTGTTGCCAAAAACAGAACCAATTATGGGCTAAATGCTGACAAATGTAGTGTGTAAAACAGATGAATGCAACATTTGCCACCTCTTATCTAGGAACAAGTTGAGGAATGTAATAGAGATACATCAAATTATCAGAGCTTCAAACTTGTGCTTAAAAAGGGGAAAAAGTCAAGACATAATTGTTCCAGAGCAAAAAAAAAAAGTAAGGACGTGAATGCAGCAAAATAAGAACCACTTGCAGTTCTGGGACTGAAAGCTGAACCACCCTAAGACCTGACCTAGTATTGTGGTCTTACTCCCAGCCAGCTGCTCACTTGGTAGAGCTGACTGTGGCAAGGCAAGAAGCAGCAGCTGAGGCCAATGAAAGAAAGAAGCTTAGATCCACTAAGCTAGCAGCCATCGAACAGCAAGGCTAAGGAGCCCTGTGGATGCCGGGTGCTGAGCCTGCACACCCAGGAAGTCAGGAGATGTGTGTTAGCCAGTGAAGGCAGCTTCTGAAGTAGCCAAAAATAACAACCAGTGGTTGTCATGAAAAATAAATAATAAAAACTATTGTGGATTTTTTTATATTCAACCGTGTGAGGAAATGTTCAAGCAAGGTCAATGCCAGAACAGCCCCTGGAGCTGGAAGGGAGTCAGTGTTTTTGAAATAAATTATACTGTAAATTGCTGAGGTGTAGCACGATCACACAATGTGGCAAAACAGTTGGGCTGTCCGCCTCTGTCGATAGTTAGTAGTGTAATTTTTTATTTTAATTTATGGTTTAATTGATAGGGACAGATACAGTGTACATACATAAACTGAGAACAGTTATCTAGTGCAAGTATCATAGTGTTTACAGCTGATGTTAACATGCAACACCTGTGCCTAAAAGAGCTTCTGTGAAAGCAAGATGTTAAAAGTAAGAGATAAATACAGTAAAACACTGAACTGACACAGTGAAGAGATTAAGGCAGATGAGTCATTTGACTTATTAGTCTCAGGATGTGAATAAAATGTGGTTTCTGAACTACTTAGCAGGATGCTTCAAGGAAGCAAGGTGCACTGTCTCATTTTGTAAATGCAGTGTATGTAAAAATAACTTAAGAAAGGTCTGATCAGTGCCAAACATAGGTACTGAGTGTGGTGGTTTGGGGACGCTGCATCTCCTGTGGGCGCCCTTTAAAAGCAAAATTGAAATTTGCTAGAGTTTTGGGTTGTATAGTTACCTGGGAGTCCACATGTTAGTGAAATATTGTCATTAGTTGCTCCATGCCCCCCTGGACTGCTAATCCAGAATACTGTATTTGTATCTCTCTCTGTACTGTATTTCTATCCTCTATGGTATTTCTATCTTCTATGGCACAGCAAAACAGTTTACAAAATAATACTATTAGTGCATAAGAGAAAACTAACAAAGCAGATTATGCCATTAAAAAAGGGAGGAAATTTTGGGGAAATTTAATAGCTTTTCACTTGTTATTTTCCTACTTCAATAGAAAAGTAGATGCAACAGGTTACATCTGCAGGAAAGTCCTAAATTTGCATCAGGAAGAAAAAACTGATAGTACTTTCACAAATAGCTGTAATTACATAAAAAAGTGAGTGTTGTTCTTTTTCATATAGCATACTCCACTTGTGCCACAGGTGTTATTTTGGTAGTTGTTCTGCTGTGCCATGGAAGTGAATGGAGAGACAGAAATACAGTTTTCTGGATTACCAGCCCAGGGGTGTAAGGAGACACTAATGAGGATATTTAACCATGATGTGGTTACATTGTGGTTAAATATCAATATCATAAACATATCTGTACATACAAACATAGTGCAAACCATACAAACCGTACAGGGTACACCCTTTTTTCTAACATTAGCTAGCTCTCTTATTTTGACAGAAAACGGAAGTGCCGCACAGTTATTGTGCGGCTAACTGTTTACTTCTGCAAAAATAAGGTGAGTAGCCTTATTTTGGGTTACCTCAATATAATGCAAATAATTGCCCCGGCGGTTATTCAGGTGGGCTTTTAATACGCAAAATGGGTGCAGACCCCAGGCGTTTAAAAGAGCCAGGCGGCTATTTGCGGCCCGGCGATTAATTGGTGAAATACGGTATTCAGATTTGCTTTAACAACCCAATTATATACCAACACTACTCCCCATTTTCCTCACAGGAACTAACCAAAGATTTCAAACTTTCTGGTGGTTGTTTATTTCTATGACACCAACAATACAAATTCTTTCTCTCATCATTGTTAACGCAAAGTGGCTAGCCAGGAGTATAATCAACTTCATATAAACTCTAACAACAAGCACCACTTACAAGACAAAAAAACACAGACAGGGCTAAAAGGCAGAGAGATAAATTATTACTTGGTTGTAGTAAGTACAAAACTACAGACTCCAACAATCTACAGATGCAAAAAATTATTTTGAGCCCCGAGCAAAAAGTCTCCACCCCGTGCTGTACCAGAGACAGAATCATGGCAACTACACCCCCTAGACGCCCTCGGAGCTCTTTCTCTCTCCAAGTAAACAAGCTCCAGCAGCCATCTGCGAACCAAACACCATGACAGAGCTACAAGTGACAGTTCAGCCTAAAGGTACAACCAGCCAGGCAGTCACTGACCAAAAACTAACCTGCCTACACTGAGCACAAAAATAACATAAGTGAGGCTGGAAGCCAAACACAATCCATAATTCATCTGATCTAGGCTTGGGATGCTTTTACATTTCCCCCGGATGAGTTGGATTAAAAGATGGAAAGGAAGATTTGTGGAACTTTCTCAACCTATAATAACCCACTGCTCTGTGTATGCAAGTGTTTGCAAACACTACTTTGACAACTTCGTAATACACAGAGCTGCTATTGTGCTGCCACAACCAATTCATCACGACTCACTGACCCTGCTACATCAGCCGTCCCTGAATGAATATGCGCCACTGGTATTCAGATTTTTTCTTTTTAATTTGGGGCTGAATTGTCAATTCTTTCAGTAATTACATAACTTACAAAACCATCTTTGAGGGAAGAAGTTAAAAACTATGGAAATAAAGTCATTATCTTGGTCTCCCCACTTCAGTTAAAAAAATTAATAGTGCATAATTCTTTTTCACAGTGAATAGATTAAATTGCTAAAAAACCAAAAAGTTCAGGCATATTTATTTTTGTAACTGTCATATATTAATCTGGTCCTGTTGCAATCTGTCGATGAACGAGTCCCCAGAAATAACATTTAACACCGGAAGATTTTATTTTAAATCGGTGGATGTACCATGACAGAAACTAACAGAACTTTCTGCTTTGTTAAACAAATAGTCAGTCTGGAAATTAAACTTCTAACACATATACAAGCAGGAAAACATGCACCAACAGTGGATCATACCATTTCCCTCTAGATCACGAATGATAACTTTGCCTGTTTGTGTTATTTGAGAAGCATGAGCATGAGATTAACATCAACAGATCCCTTGAGCAGCTAATGTTGGAGGATTGAGTGGCGACAAGTAAAAAACCTTTGCTGAAGACATATATCACTTTAAGAAGACTTCTCAATACAACTACAACTCACAGTTCACAGTAAAACACCGCTGGCTGAGCCTACAGCTCCACTTTGACGACAGTTTGCCATCAAACAGCAGCATGGAAAACCTGACGAAAAGCCCACAGCACCCAACATTCACAGATTAGATTAGATCATTAATCCTATTATGCCTTACAGGAGCTCATGGCAACACACAACAGAAGACCACAAGAGCAAATAAAGATTTGCACGCATGCACGCACACACAGACACACACACATACACAGAGTTCAAATCTGGCACCTGACCACGTTCAAGATCTCCTTGACAACATGACTCCAACTTGGTAGCTCTGAGACTTTCACACCTAAAGCACAGAAGGACAAGAAGCAATAGAAAAATTGAAAAGAGACTGACCGTGACTAGGGCTGAGAGCCATGTTGCCCGAATTCAAGGCTTCATCAAAACGACTAAATATCGTCTGTAACCTGTGGAGAGAGACAGAAAAAGAAAGGAGAGGAGAAAGGAAGGTTAGGGCAAAACATCCACACACCAACTCCCGCAAAATCACTTTAATTGTAGAATTAGGCACAACTGAGCCACAGTATATTAGGGGCTCCATGCTCACACACATCAAACCTTCATTGTTTATTCACAATATCATGACAAAGAAATTGCACGTATATGCACATAAACACCCACACACACACACACAGCTTTGACGGAGAGACAGAGAAGGTGCTGTGAATCCCAAGTGAAAGCAGCATGAGCAGCAGCACATGTGGACTGCCTGTCTGTCTATGTGTCTGTCTTTCTATTGGTGGGTGTGTCTGTCATGGCTGAAGCGTGGTAGGAATAAAACATGAGTTCTAACATCTCACTAAGCACCAAATACAAATGCGCACACACACGCACACATAATTAAACCCCAGATCTGTTCAATCATGTGACTCCACGCTAATGAGGCATGGATCTCTTCCAGTCTAGAGACAGTCTACCTTAAACAACAGCTCTGCCCTAATCAAAAGCTCTTGCACACGTTCTAGTAATGCCATTTACAGGCGACACACGTCTGACACAGCAAAAACACAATACAGACACAATGACTAGCAACATGCCCTGGTGTCTCCTTCCCGATGAATGTGTGCATACAAGAATGAGAGCCATACACACCGTCCTCTCTGTTTGTCTGTCTGTGTCTGGGGGTTGTTCCAAAGCAGCCAGACAGCTTAGCCACTCCTGGTAAAGTGACGATTAGCGTTGCAACGGGTTCCTCAGCCGTGCAACGCTCTCACACGGTTTCCTGCCCTTCATTAGCATTTTAATTTGCCTATTGTGCTCAGAAATAGCCAAGGCTCTGGTATGTATTTGCTTCTGTGTTTCCCAGCAAGCTGATCAATGGGTTGCTGTGCAGCGTTGCATTAGCTCCCATGCTAGTGACACACTCCGGTCCTCTGCTCCCCTCAGCTCTTTGTATCCAACATGGTGCAGTGGCTCCGAGAGGGAGGGAGGAAAACGGCGAAGAACGGAGGGAAGGAGGGAGGGAGGGAGGGAGGGGGGAGTCACAGTGGGAAACCAAAGCATGAAACAGGCACGCGACAACGCACCACCAACTGTCATACATTTACAGTAGACTGTATACAAAGCAGACACACACACACAGACACACACACACACACACACACACACACACAGGGGAAAAAACACCACAGGGAGCAAAGAGTTAAATCTTGGGTAGGCTTTTGTGTGCATGTGTGTGTGAGAGATGAGTGGGGCAATTTGTGTGACAGGCAGCGAGGAGATTCTGTTACCCTTTACATAACCTCCCTCCCTGACCCACCGACACACACTCTCTTTCTCATACACACACAGGCGCGTGTGCACATACACACACTTCATAGGGGGAGGGGTTGTAGCGCTGGCGGCAGAGATAAAGAGAGCAAAGCTGCTCCTCCCCCTCTGCTTCTCCCTCTCCCATATTCCAGCCCTCCGTCTGTCCTCCTCGCCCTCACTCCTACCTCCTCCTTCCTATTTCTTAATTCTAGCATCCCATCTTCATACTCTCCTCTGCTTCTCATCTTCATTCCTACTCTCTGTCTGTCACTCCCATCAAGGCTTTGCACAATTTCACAGAGGAAAGGTATAGAACAAACAGACTGGACATTTGTACAGGGGTCAAAAATCTCTTGTTTTTCCTCAGTATGTAATTTTTTCCCCATTATTCATTCTTGGTCTGTCTCTCTCCCCCATGACCCCACCCCCCCCACCAGTCTCCCCTCTCTATCTTCGTTATCTGATGCCAGCTTTTAAGAGTTGATATGTGATCTGGTCAGCAAGACCCTGGCTGCAGCCCTGCATTCCACCGGCCAGCTGAACCAAAAACACTGGAGAACTCTCGCAGACCCACACATGCGGACCCCTTCAACCTGGCTTACATACTGGTGTACTAATACCATTAATGAACAATAAAAAGGTATGCTTACTCTTTATAATTTCATGTTGGCTGCACATCACATCTTAGGGCTGAAAAAATAAGAGCATGCCAACTTAATCGAGACTTTAAAAATTCTCTTTTTAGGAATGAAGTGTTTTTAAACGTGTCAATTTGACAAGCTACTCTTTAACTTATCTTTTAGCTTGAGCACTGATACTGGTTTTGGCATTTTGTGCACCCATGACCAAATCAAAATGCTATTGCAATATAAATAAATAAAATCCCAATATTGCCAGAAGCAATATTCAAATCAGAGCAGCATGACAAAATCCCATTATAAATGAAGTATTGTGGTGCTACAGAGACGCCTAACCTATAAAACATATTCTCCAGACAGAAGAAAACATGCTTGTTTAGACCCCAGCAAATATCATGTCATCATCATTTTAACTGTTTTTTCAGTGCAAAGGAAAATTGTGCAAAAAAAAAGTATTCCCACTAAAATTGCAATATCTGAAAACAGCTGTAATATAATTTGTTTTACTCATCATTCAACCCTACTATACTCTAAGCCTTACAGAATAAAGTGCCAGTAGTGATATGAGGAACAAAAATCATAAATCTGTCAGACGCCGCTTATATCCCACCCAAAGCAGACGGACATCAGCACAGCTCCCACAGCAGTCTGATTAAATCCCACACACACAGACGCCGTGTTTGCACTGGAGACAGACAGGCTTAATATGCGCAACATATGACACACATGGCCTCGCCAGCATTCACAGACACAGGACTCATACTGAGCAGTAAGTCAGATTCAGCATACAACACCGCTGCTGCTAGGGTCTCACGCACAGGGGAAGGAGGAGGGGAGAGGGAGTGAGAGCAAGAGGCTGTGTGCTTAGAATAACCCTCAACCCAGTTCATGTAACCACGGCGACCAAAGAAGGACGCAACCACTCAATGGACCTCATTGGAGACGACGACTTGCACACTGAAAACACACACACACTTATTTTCCCGAACTTGGACACTTCCCTCTATGCCTTCCCACTGAACCCCATGTCCCCCTCCTCCCAGTCAGTCAGCATTGTGCTCTACATAAAGTGTCTCTGTGTGTGTGAGGGGCAGAGTGGTGCATGGTGTGGCTTGGGACAGACAGAGTGCCAAGGCCACGGGACTCAGAGGCCGTCTGCACACAGCCCATCCCTGCTTGACCAAACACACACAGACACACACACAGGCAGTCACAAATGCCATCAGTGCTCAGAGATCAACGCTGACACACACAAACACACACACACACACACACACACACACACAGACACACTCAGAGTGACTCACCGGGCAGCAGGCAGTCCTCTCTTCCCCAGGTCGGCTCTGACCCGCTCTCCAACGTGACGATAAACATCCACCAGTGTTGTGATGGAGGCCTCGCGTACCTACGGACAGGACACATCCACTGATTTAAAGGCCACGACAAATATATGCATATGCACACTACCCCTCCACACACACACACACACACACACACACACACACACACACACACACACACACACACACACACACACACACACACACACACAGGTGCACCATGTTTGTCCCATGTGTGTATGTGTGTGTTAGGTGTGAAACACTAACCAGTTTTAAAATAAATCATAATGAAATATATATATTATTCAGCTTTCAAAATTTAACTAGAGAGCACTCAGTAGAGCGTATACCTCTGCCAACAATAAACAACTGTCAAGATTTGCCAATCCCACATGACGGATATTCACCAAATGTTCATCACACACACTGGCACAACACATTTTGGCCAATCGGTGTGAAAAGTGAATTAGTTCCTCATTTGTACATAGTTTCATGGTGTTGAGTGTAGCGCTGTAAAAATAATAAAGTTGTGTGAATTCATTTAAGTTACATGTATTTTTATGTGATGCCACACCCACTGCCACACCGCACTTTCACCAATAATAGTGAAAACTTAATTAGTTCTTCCTTGCCCCACTACCAACCTTACCACCAAGTTTAACGCAAATCTGCTGATAACGTTTTGGAATAGCCTGCTAACAAACAAACATACGGACAAATGGAATGGGGTGAAAATTGGTGGGCGGGGTCGGTGGGCATGAGTGTGTTTCTTTTTCTTTTCAATAATCCATGACAGAAGGTAGTGAAAGCATTCAAGCGATTTTTACCCCAAGTCAAATGTTGTCATATTTTGGCCTTTATAAAAGAGCTGAGGGTAAGTTAGTGGAATACTGCAAAAAATACTAAAAGCAGTGATAATTTTGGCCATGATAACTGTGAATTTTCATACTGTCTCATCTCTGATGTGTGTGTGGACCGGAGATGTCAGCTCCAGTTGTGCTAAACGCAGCAAGATATGGGTTAATTTTCCACACTTTTCCATACTGACAAACAAATTACCCTCTTTCCCCACTGACTGGTATTACAAAGACTCAGGGTTCAAAACACACACACACACACACACACACACACACACACACACACACACACACACACAAAGTAACCAAAATATTATCCCTTGAGGGCCCAAACTCATATTCACAGTGTTAGACATTTGATTTGCTTGGTCTGTTGCGAGGGCTGCAATGATTGGATGGTGGGATACTGTTAAAGAGAATTTGTGAGGCTGAGGGTGGGCGGGCCTATCAAGGATGGTGATTGGTCAGGACAGTATGTGGGTAGATAATCATTGGGTAGGCGATGGGAGCAGATTTCAGCTCTGGGGTGCAACTCCACAGGAGGTTAAACCAACCTCTCTCTTTCTTTCTCTCTCTCTCTCTCTCTCTCTCTCTTTCAGACTCACACTCTCACACACACACACACACACACACACACGGAGCATCAAGCGGTGTGTGGGTTGATGGCTGGGTGGTGGTTCTCATGTTTCAGTGGTAAAGCTGGCTGGGCTGAGGCTACATAGAGCCCATCTCCTCACTAATAACAGTAATAATCACAGGGCTGCCATGAGATCGCTGCCAACACTCTCCGGGTGCTGAGAGCTAAAACACAAGCTTGGCGACAGACTGAGACAAGGGAGAAACAGTGAGCCCATTAAAACGCATACACATGCACATTCTCACACACACATACCATATTCCCCAGAGTGCTCTGCTTCTTACCTGTGGGTTCTGGTCTCCAGTCAGAGAGCACAGATGGGGAACTATTTTACTGAGGCTCAGCGGCTGGGGACCGTACCTGACAGACAAACAGACAGGAAGACGGTTATTCATGAAGTCAAATCAAATATCAAATATCATATGTTGCTTCCTGATGAAAACCTAATACCACAAAAATGTCAACTATTCAATTTTCAAAGGGAAGACTGTGTGTGTTGTGAAACCTGCTTGAAGTTTTGAATGGTTTTACATGCCCTAAAACCCTAGGACTTGCTGCTTATTTCTCTGTGTGAGGAAAAATAAAAATAAATATAAAATCTGGAGCAGCGTGGCCTGCAATGTGAAAATAACATACCCTTGAAATGGGCCGTTCCCGTGCCATGTTTTGCTCAACCTACTGAGGCTTAGTTCGGCACCGTTTTTAGCCTTGCCATCAGGTAGCAGCTTAGCATTTTCCAGAACAGTGTCATTGTCTATTAGCAAAATGATGCTAAAATTAGCACTATGATTCTAATAGCCCAGATTTGCCATGTAAATTGACCTTATAATCTTATTGATCTCTTGGACCTGCTGGGGCTTATGGAAAAACAGCAAACAGACTGACATGGTTTTGTTTAGCAACACAGCGCTAAGTACAGTCAGCTCTAGTCCAAGTCCCAGTATTCTCTCTCTCACACACACACACACACACACACACACACACACACACACACACACAAAAGAAAACAAAGTCCAGAGCCTTTAATAAGGTCTGACAGCTGAGCAAGAGAGCACACGTGTTTAGGTTTGGACAAATTCATGGCTGATTTTTAGCACCCTATATTACTGAACAAGAGAAAGTATGCTTGACTGTAGTGTCACATGATGAGAGTGGTGGTGCCATCCATTGCATGTGTGCCAACCTCTACAGAGTCATAACAACACATAAGAGGATTAACCCTGCAGAGAGAGGCTGTATGTGCATGTGTGAGTGTGTGTGCACGCGTGTTTGTTAAACAAACAAAATGGGACATGCATATGGAGGGTAGCAGTCACAAGTCCAAGGAAACATTCCACCCCAACGTGCTGCGCTCTTTTAAACTCTACATCACATGCTCAAAAAATAGGACTCCAGTATGGGATTAGGGATGTGGAAAATTCCCTCAATAAATAAATAAATAAATGAAATAATAAAATGAAAATAATAATCATAATAAGAAATAAAGGGCTGCAGTTTTAATAAGTACCAGTACCAGTTTCTTATGATCTTATTATCAGGTTATACTACTAGCAGCAAGATTTGGGTTCATTTTCCATGCAGATTTCCATGCAGACATTAAAAAAGATCAAATTTTAAGAATAAATGGCAACGCTTTTCAAAAGTACCATAAAGACAAACATTCTGACTTTTAACTAGTTATTCATCTTAACCAGATGCATCCAACTCTGCCTCTTGGTTAATGCTGTCTAGCTAATTTAGGAAAAAAAGAAGGATCAGTGTAGGGACTATTTTCCACAAGAAAACCAACTGTCGTCCAAAATAAAACACACGCCTGTCAATAATAGCAATGAATTTTTCCATTTGCTCTTTGACATTTAACCCATACAGGGATAAAAAACCAGAAGGAGGAAGTTACTCACGTGCTGAGGGTGGCACTGAGACAGAGACAAACGCCTTCTCTACTGCGGAAGTTCTTGTGTTTGAAACCAGGAACCAACCTTTCCCAAACGTACTGCAGAGGAAGAAGAAAAAGATGGAGGGAGAGAATGAGAGGCAGGCAGAGTTAACAAAGCAGGTATGTGCAGGAGAAGTTACTGCAGGCAACTCATTAGGGACTAAGCAGATTACAAACTACAGTGGAGGCTCCAATCTGTGGAAATACGTGTGTCTAGATTACATAAATCAGAGCAGGGCTGTAATAGGTACCATGTAGTTCCATGAGCATCCACAAGAGGGAGCCAGGACACACATCAGCTATTGTGATTATGTATTATTGATGAGGATATTGTGGTTCTCTGCTTCTGAGCTCCATCTAATTAATGCATTGGGCCAGTAGATTAATGCCCTATAACTCCTCACTCTACAGTCCAACTCAGCAGGTTGATATCCATACAAAAGATATGAATTGCACAGTATGTAGCATTTCTGTCATCTACCACAAGTGCAGTAAACTATGACACAAAACCAGCGTGGTCAATTATTTTCCTGAATGACAGATGTGACCCATTAATGAGAGGTCTTCTTCCCTCATTCAAAGTGATATGAAACCCTTCTATCAGTGACAAATGCAAGAAAAATAACTCAATTTGCTTTGATGTCATGTTATATGTCATGTTACATATTACATCTGCTCATGCCTGGTGTATTATATTGAACAAAAGGCTTCGTTGTATGATTTTATATATGGTCAAGATGCCATCTTGATTTCTATGTGTGTGCGTTTGTGTCTGTGTGTATTTGTCTCACCATGGGCGAGGCTGTCTGTTCCATACAGCGGAGGATGAGAGCCTGGCTGTTGTCTCTGACCTGGTCCTTCCCATCACCCAGCCTGTCCACCAACGCTGGCAGAACTACAGATATTAAGACAAAGAGAAAGAGACAGAGAGAAA
>NC_043990.1:18344698-18444698 GCF_902150065.1 Myripristis murdjan | reverse complement strand
GCCATTGGTTTCTAGTCATCCCACTACAATATGAAAACTAACTTTCAGAGACTTCAAACTTTCTTCACATCAGTATTCCATCAATGTAATAAGTTTAGTTTTCATTGAAGCAGAGGCACTGATGTGTTTTGATGACTTGAAATTGGGCAAAGTTAATCTGTCTGCCCAAAAGGAACAATACCTGGGAAAAATTTACACAGCCAATTATTTGATCTGTGGTTTATGAATAGTTTAGCCACAGAAGCAGAACATTAGCCTATACGGTGGGTGTTACACACAAAAATCCAAGTTTGAAAATGAAGGGATTTTGATTGTATGTCATGAAATCTTTACTACCCCACATTTTTTGTAAAATAGTTTGTTACAATGGAAAATGAGGGTAAATTGTAGTAAATGGACCAAACAATCAAAATCACTGGCATGGTCCTTTGAAGGGATTTCTTAATTCACGGTCATTCAATTCAAGTTTCGACTCCATGTAGATTGGGTTAGGGATTGTGTAAGGGTTTTAGTTAGAATACCAATTTTACTTAGTTACTGTTGTGACTGGTGTTTTAGTTAATGACTAGGATTAAATAAATTGATAACGGAAAACCAATTAATTGAACCCAGCCATAGTCCTTTAAGTCACAACATCACTGGAGGGGGCATTTATTTGATCTTACTACCCTGACTGGATTTCCGAATCAGGCTGAATTAATCAAAATGCCTGCTGAGTCTCTTCTGATTCAGGTGACATGGATGAGCACATAGCTGTCAGGTATTGTTGTGGTGAGAGAGGGGCTCAGGACTCGGTCTATTCCCTTTTCATCAAGTTGCAGACCAACAGCATGTCAGACTCATTTGACTCCCAAAAATCTGGAGTCTGGAAGAATTCTTGCAGTGTGAGACAACGACCCAAATGTCTGGCCGAGACTGGCAACAGCCTATCAGAATGGAGCTCTAAGCAGAAAATACACATAAACAGGAACTGAACAAGTTGTTCGGGCGGGGAGATGTAAGTGCTGCAAGGTTACTGGTGAACCGCATCACAGATGACTGATGTACAAAGTGATCCTTCTAATCGTCTAGTGTGTAATCACTATTCCTAGCTTGTCATCAGGTTTTTTGTACAACAGGGAGGCTAGCCTCTACCATTTAGAGTCAAATGCTTCCTTTTTTTAGCCTGTTCGGATTTTAGAAGTGGTATGGTCTGTAGGCGGCACACTGTGTGTAAAACAGCTGATAGCAAAGGTTTCCTCTGGGCTACTGTGTCAGCTGTGGGGGAAAAAAGGTGCTGTGGTGGCAAGGCAGGCTGAGGTGCCATGAGACTCATGAGACCAGCTCACAGCCTTTGTTACACTGATACTGTGACTCCACTCTCCCATCTTCCCTGTCTCTCACCGCAGGGATCTGGCTCATTAGCTTATGTGACAGAAAGCTTGAGTGTAACTAATATTGGTGATGAAGGTAGACAGGATCTTTTCTCCAGCGACAAAGAAAGAGTTTTTCCACTGTGTTTCTGATTAGGATCAGATCCCATGCAGTGCCGTGCCGCTGGAATGCTTGTGTTGGCAATGCCGTGGTGGAGTTGAGCAGTCCAAAGAAAATCCGTGAAAACATTATTCCCCCTCTGAGTGGAGAGTCAGGCTGCAGTTCTTCCCTATTTTAGTCAAAGGAATAAGAGAGAGCAGCCAGGTAGCTACAGAAACAAAGAGGGAGAGAAGCAAGGAGATGAAAAAAAGGGAAACGGGCCAAGTAATATCAGAGGGGGTGAAAAAAAATCACCTGGAGAAGAAACATGAGCTCTGGGTCAAATATGATGACTCCCTCATACTGACCTAATTTATGGGGAAAGAGGGGGAGGGGAGGAGAGCAGGAAGGCAGGAAAAACAGCAAGAGAGAGGGGAGAGAAAAACCAGAGCATGAGGGAAACAGCCTTCAGGCCTTCCCTCCCCCTCCCCTTCCCTCCACCCAGCAGCACCCCAACAAACCCGGCGCCCACGACCATATGGCACCGGCACTAGCAGAGACAGAGAGAAGGATGCAGGGAGAGAGATGCGAGGATCTGAGCTTGTAAGCTACCTGGGGAGAAAGGAAATGGAGACGGAGAGGACGCTGTTTCCTGCTCTCCAGGCCTCCTGCAGTGAACCCACTGACTATGGGTGAGGAGGCAGAGGGGAGTGAGCACCAGATGGTCACTTAGGTACCCCCCCCCAACACACACACACACACACACACACACACACACACAAAACTTCTAACCCAAACTGGGCACCATGACAAGGCAGTGTCCAGCAAGGACAAGCGTGCGTGCGCGCGCACACACACACACACACACACACATACACACACACACACACACACACACAAATATCATTAATCAGTGGGTACAGGAGCACCGTGATTCAGCAGTGTCCTTTCTAAAATGCCATGATGCTGAACTCTGCTATACGTGAATCTGTTATAAAATGGCAGTGTCAGGTGTTATATGACAGGCACCACAATATCCTTGCGCTGCAAGCTTCAAAACACGGCCACTTCGTTTAGTACCTGGTGCTACTCTGAGCTTTACTTGGAAAAACCCTAAATATTTAGCCCAGAATGAATGGTGCTTTGTGAACACTCAGGTTGGGGCGTCCAGTGGCTTAGTCTGTTAAGACGCATACCATGTACAAGGTTTACTTTGACTGCTGGAGAGGCTTAGAAGGTAAACTGAGGGCTGGTTTGTGCAGAAATACAGGGTCGGGGACTCTAAGCATCACACAGCAACCTTTGGGAGTGGGCAAATAATGACTTGAACACATTCACAGACCATCTAAACAGGGGTGGTGACACTCCAATCTCCTCTGCAAGGCAAACAAAAAATTACTCACATGAGGAGGTTTAGATGCTTTGCAAAGTCTAGTATTTTTAAGTAGGCTGCTGAATGCTTTAATGTATGCTAGGAATGGAGCTCCATGTATGAGCTAAAATAGCTACTCAAGCTCTGCTGTTTAATCTGTACACACTTCTTTTTCTGCACTGTACTATGGACATACATGTAATATAGGCATTTCTGTATGATGATGCATGATGAAATACTGTTTAATGCAATATTTAACAGATCTTGAGTGCAATATTTTGCTGACCATGAGTAATTGTAATAAATGCACAAACTTTGTACCTCTGTCATAGTCGTTGTACATAATAGTTTGGAAGATTTCAATTTTGTATTATTCAATTTCTTTTAGTAAGTATTTATAGCTTAACAGCTCATTATTATTTAACTATTCTGTTCTGATCTTGCGTGATTAGCTCATTTATATTGTTATTTGACTCTATATTTTGTAATTTTTGTAATTTGATTTGTGTTTCAATATAGTCTCATTGGATAATTTAATTTCATAATCTTGTGGTACATGTACAACGTCAGTAAAGGAATCTTGAATCTTGAATAAACTAATCAAAATACTAAAACTGGGTGGACAGTTGAAGAAAAAAAATGTCAGAGAGCAACGCTGTGGGGTCTGGCAGTCAGGCAGCCTTAAAGAAGTACCCATCCTAGACCAGTCCAGTCAGTGTCCAGTCATTTGGCACTGCTGCTCGAAAACCAACAGAGTAAAAGCAGTATGCAATATTAATGCCAGCTGTGTGTGTCATATATGCACTGAGCCCACAGTGATGGTGAGAGAGCAGATTGCATGAGGTGAATATACAGTCATGGCTGCTGAGACTGAAAAAAAGACAAGATTAAGAGAATCAAACAGACTCCTTGACAAAAAAAAAAAAAAAAAACTAGTGAGAGATGGGAACATGAGCAACAAAGAGGAGAACAGATCCAAGACGATATGATATCGTCTACATTACTAAAAGAGGAACTTGGACAGTTCTACAGTCGCCTCCTCTCAACATAGGCATTTATGAGTCACGATTTGTGTCTGACTGTGAGCTTTCCACTTAGCCCCCGACTTACCCCATCCATCACTCAAGCCCCCCCTCTTCCCCCGCTATAACTCTGCCTTCATCTTCCTCCCCTCTCCAACTCTGCATCATCTCTCCATCCCCCCCGTCTCTCTGCGCTGACTCAGCATCTTGACTGCGGCTAACCCCTCCCCCGTCTCTGTCCTCCAGAGATCCAACCGGCATCATCTAAAGCCCTGTGTATTAAAGTCCCAAGCACATGAGTCCCAGACGCGGATTTGAACTCAGGTTATGTGTCATCCACATGAAAAGATAGAGCACAGAGTGAGTCAGCAGCAAGTGGTTTTATGAAACAAAAACATACTGTGCTTCCATTGCAAATTTGACTGTAACACTGGACGAATGACAGCTAACACATGATTATGTTACTCGATTGACAGCCACGACATGGCTGTCATAAATCCTGCACTGGCTGTCAGTCAACAATCAAACTTCAGGTCAGAGTGTGCAGGGAGGCACTGTCAGTAAATGTAACCATCCACTGTCCTCTCCTTGCACCCACTACACTCAGTACAGTCTCTTGTGGCAAGGTGCTTGTGCAGTAAGCTCACGCTATTCAGAGAGCAAGCACAATGCCTTTAAATATGGTCACACTTGCCTGAGGTAACCAAACCAGAGGAGAAAAGAGCAAATCGATGAAATTTAATATTGCTGACTGATGACATAAGTAAGTTTTTTTGACTGAAACTCAAATGAGAGTTGGCACCAAAGTATATACATAAAAACATAATTGTCGTATTAAATGAAATGTGAAATATGCCAGTATTGAATAATAAATAGGATGTTATAAACATTTCAAAGACTGTGGATCTTGGTGTGCCCTGGTTGTTCACCAAGAGCACAAACCACATACCAAGTGGCCCAGGCTCGATTCTGAGCTGAGTCCTTTCTCCTGCCTTTCCTGTCTCTTTCTGCCGTTGCTGTCGAAAAAAGCAACATTTCCAAAAGCAATAAATAAATAAATAAATAAAATCTTAAAAACAATCTTTATACTGTGGATCTAAATGTTTTCTGCATGGTTTTCTGCTTCAGTTACAATGATGCAACGAACTGGCAGGTTCATTTTTTCATATCCATGCTACACCGGCCACTGGAGGAAAAAGTTGACTTCAGACTCTGAATAACACATGTGGAGTCCAACACGGAAATTACAACAATGGATCACCATTTCACATCAAACATTTTTGGTCTGGTCTTGTGAGGAATGCTCCACAACCAACATCAACATTACACAGAGCCAACACCAAGCTAATACAGGGTGTTGGATAATACAAAATAAGTCTCTGTCTATTTGTAACAACACTGTCATCACAGGTTTTAGTATGTGAGGGGTCAGATACTTCATTCTGGTGTATTTTGCCTCTTATATGCCTGTGCGCAATAAAACGACATTACAGTTTAGAGCTCTTGATAAAATCTTCTTCACAAAGTTTTCTTCAAATCATGTCTCCTGCTTATGGTGCAGTATCAGCAAATAAAAGAAATTTTACCATTGTGAAAATTCAACCAGAACTATCTTCAATTAGCCTACTTTATCTTCACACATTAGCTGCAAATTTTCAAGCAACTTCCACAACCCTCTTTGTGCATTCAGAATACTTTTTTTAGATTTCACTGTTCATCAACATCTGAAAAAAGCTCCATGTATATGATTTCATATCTTATGGTGCAGTGACACGATCAACACCTTTATCTGATAGGCAAGTGCAAAAACAAAACAAAAATAAGAAAGCTGATGCAGTTAAGAAGCACAACTTATTTGAATGTTACAATATTGATTCCCAGACTTCTCATATCAATAATGCAGATTTTATTGGCAAGCAATGTGTAACAAGCAGACTGTCAATTGGTCATACTGAAATGTTGACTCTGGAAACTGCACAGACCACCTCTGAATGTGGTCTGCACAATGGGATCCTAGTAAGTCCTCAATGTGTTTTGAGTGCATTCACACCTGTATGTAACGCTGTCCACTTGTGATAGGATCACCCCAGAGGCATTTTAATGCCAGGTGTGAACAGGGCCAAAGAAAAAATACTGAGGACTAATGTTAAATCTGCACAATCAGATAGTATAACCACCCACCCACCCACCCAACCACACGCACACACGCGCACGCACACGCACACACACACAAACAACTGATGAAAAGGAGTGCTAGTTGTTCATCAGCTCACTGTTCATTCAGATTCTATTCCCTAACTAAAAATGTAAACATCTGGAAATAGTATACTGGCGTGATGTTATATTCAAACTTAGAGACTGTAAGCAATGTATCAGGATGTTACTGTGTTATCAATCTTGGAACCCAAAGGCTGCTGTCTGATGATGATACAGCCTCTGGAGGCGATGGCCAATTTTGGGGGTTTTCCGGTGTAGCCGGAAACAAGCCTGAAACTGTTTCTATCCCCTTCCTTACGTGAGCTGAATGTTTTACCACACAATACGCAAACATTAATAGGTCGAGACAACTTTTCCACCTCTTCAATAGTGCAGTATATATGAATTTCTTTCTTGTGATGCACTTTTGTTGCAAGGGTCTTTGTGTCTCTGTATTTAATGAGAAAATCAACACTGAATCACAAGTCCAAAATTGTTCTTGCTCTGCTCTCAATGGGAGGAAACTCCAAGCATGTTGCACTTCTGGCCACACACCAATAAGTGATGTCAGACCAGGTGTTTTACATTAAAATGATGATTTTCTGCCTTTTGTAATTTAGTGCAAAATTGCTCTTCAAAGGCACCACAACTGATGTTAAACTGTTTTTACCATTATACCCTTTATAGGATACAGATTAAAACATTTTTGTTTTAGTTTTTATAAATCCCCCTGCACTATTGAAACTGAGTGGAAAGTGTGGCCTTATGAAAAGAGAACTGTTTGTGTTGAGGGAACATCGTATTAAGACTCACCCATCCCTTGAATCCCCCAAACACTCGCACTTCTCTGCCATGTCAAAGGTATTTTACAGACTAATGAGACGGCCTGAATGCCTGGTGGCTTGCATTGGTTTCATTTTTCAATTTCCCATTACAGTGTTGAAGCTTTCAGTAACTACTACACCATGACGTGTTGCTTAGCACTATATCAAATCAAAGTGTACTGGGATGTGAATTGTATGGTGACTTACACACTGTGATAGGTATTGTACTGTGAGGCCTTTGACAATAGTCAGGCAGGCCTATCATCTGACATGGATTATGGCAAATGTTTGCACGGTCACCATTTGTTTTCATGTTGGGGTTTTTTTTAAGGCCACTGGCTGATGTTTGTAAAACAGAGTGAACAATACAGAGTGTGTATTTGTTTTGATGCAGAAGGATGCTAAACATCTCTGTTGGAGGAAAATGAATTAAATGAATCATTTCATATCCAGTAACTTCAAACTATTGCTGAAGTCTGTGTTGTTAAAAAAAAGTATTGTATAAAGGTCAGTACTAAATGAATGCTGATACTTGCTCAAGTGCTTTGAATTGGTATAGAAAGTGAAACTGTTTCAGGGCATCTCTTATCACTTATCTCAGCAGTTGTGGGTGAAGATTACTTTACAACCTTGTTTTTACAAGCTTATGATGATGACATGACAACAAAGACAAATGAGTATTTTTCTACCACTAATTGATCAGTGCTGCCAACTGGATGTGATTTCATGCAAGACCAGGTGAGAATGTGTTAATACTGAAGGCACAGTTTCCACACTCTCATGGTCTTACTGAGTCTGGCATATCAATGTAGACAATGTTTATCCTCTCAAAAAGATTTTTTGAATTCAATTTCAGCATGGCTTGAAATACCCAAAGATTTCCGACTGTTTAGACTTCGTGTCTCGATCAGTGTGATACCTTGGCACAAAGGTCACACTCGAGTGTTGATGAGATATGGCACAGAGCACACATGTAAGGCCACCAACACACATCACATGAAGCAAAAGAGCATGAACAGAAAAAGAGAGAGAGAGAGAGAGAGGGAGAGAACAAGCACAAACAATGAGCGTCTTCTGACCCCTCCCCCATCCACTGCTCTTGTCTAGGGAGCCCTGACAATGGGTCCCCTCAACACACACACACATACATTTAGCCAAAATAACAACGTAATCTCCAGCAGTCCACAGGAATGCCCCTTCAATCCCTCAGTATGTTGTCCCTTGGGCTAAGTATGACATCAACTTCTGCTTATCATAGTCCAATATTACAGTGCTGAGTTGTGAAAGTGAACATACAGCTTACTGCTTCTTTCTGCTGCTGGCAATCAAATTTGCTCTGTTGAAAAGCAAATGACACTTTGACACTATTGGCTCAGTTGAGTTTAGATAAGATGAGTGAATCAGATACACTCCATACTGATGAAACCGGACTCTCCCACACACCACTAAAGAAGTGACAGCTCGTTTCGAGGCCTGATGGGTAATGGATGCACCCTCGTTTAGCTCAAAAAAAGTTGCTCATATTTGTGACAAACTTCCTGGCCCAAGACATAAAATTTCCAGTACAACAAGGACCTGAGTATCCTCTCATCTTTCAATCATGGGTTTAAGTGGTGGACAATAATTCAGGAACAGGTCAGTGGATCACTGCTGCAGTGTACAATGCGGTAGTCACATGCGATGCCCTGCCAGCTGCCACGATCTCTCACCTTGAAATTGCTGGAGTTCACCCATCCCGTTAGCTCGTCGATGGTCTTGTCCAATCTGGGTTTGTCCTGCTCCACGTCCGGGGACCGCTGCGGGTCGTTTAGGTAGTCAATAAGGTCCTGGCCGACCTGCAGCCTACGGGTAACGTCCTTCTGCAGCACTTGCTGATAAAAATAGTCCATGTTGTCATGTTCCTCCATTGGGCACGCAGTGCCGTGTGGCCGGTTACCGTGGCCAGCCGCAGACAGAAGACACTGGTCGGTGAGACGGAGTGCGGAGAGCCAGAGAAGAGGTTAGCTGTGGTCCCGTAAAGGGAGAGAGTGGGTGTGTGGTCTGAACTGCGCCTAACTGATATCTAACCATGAAAATACAATCCACTGGAAAAACTGATCAAAAACAACAGCACTCCCTGCGTTCAACTCAAATCCCAACTTTGATTTCTTCTATGTTGTTAGCACGGTTCCAAAGTAGCATGCGTGCTCCCTTACTATTAAACAAACTAAGGGTAACCTTAAAACTTCCAGAAAGTTCAGGAAACGTGAAATGTAGTGGACCCTGGGAGGTTCCTTCAATATATCCACATCAAAACGAACTAGCAAACCGGGTTTGCTAGCTGGTTAGCTACCGAAAATAGTGGCTAGCTAGTCGGCACAGTGACCCAAACAAGCACAAACAGCGTCAGATGAGCTAGCGATGCTAGCTAGTTCTCTGCAGGCCTGGCGCCTGGCTTCACTCTGCTTTTGTATTCCATAACCACGGGCTGGGAAGTCTCCAAAAGCGCTCAACGGGCGACTCCGTCAGAAGCAAAGTTGCACAAAACTTCGAGGACAAGACCTCAACTCAACTCCCGCGGTTCCTGTTTTCGCTTAATCTGGGAATAATCGTCTCTGCGAGGGAGCTGTCTGCAGTAAACCCTTCCCCGCTGAAAGCCTTGGCGCTGCCGGGGACTGCAGTTGGCTAGGAGGCGCAGCGGAGCAACGGACAGACCCACGGGTCCTTGGCCACCGCACAGCTGCCCAACGTACTGCCTGATATAAAATGAAAAGCAGTGTGGTGTACTGTAAAATATATTCGCGTTGAATTCACTTAATACAACGTGAACTTAAATGCCACAACTCTCAATCGTATTCTGAGTTAGATAAATTATCTAATTTATAATCAAGAACCGTAGATCCATGAGACCGCAGTGTTTATGTGGGTGTGTCTATCATGTACATGGCTCTTTGGTGACATCTAGCGGCCAAGGAGGGATGGCGTCTGTTTACACTTGATCTGTAATTGGTTTGAGTACGAGGCACAATTACATTTCCTGTCACACACTCACACACACACACACACACACACACACACAAAATCCCACAATGGAGGCAAAACACATTTACTATTAGTTACTTTTATTTATTCATTTGTTTATTTTTTTTCCATTTATTTCTTTATTTCTTCAACATAAAACTGTTAAAACAGCTGTCAGAGAGAGGGCGTTAGTATCACAGCCAGTCCAGTCAGCTATGTATCTCATCCTCTGAGTCTACTTCAGTATCTTTCTGTCTGCTCTCCTTTGTCTTAGTCCGACCTGTAGTCCTGTGCATCTCTCCAATGTAGATCTTTGACACCTTGGCACAAAACTGCTTTTGCCTGTCATTACTTCTGCTGTTGTTTTTGTCAGAATGCATTTTTGTGGCTCTATTTCTGTTATTTCTTTCAGTGTTTTGAATGGTAGCATTTCATGGTCCATTTCACCATTTTCATCATCATCATCATTTTCAAGATTTGAAGCACACCTGGGTTACATGTAGTTGTACGTAATTCTTAATGTGCTTCAAACTGCTTCAAGTAGCAAATGGGATGATTCATAACATCATCAGTTAAATTGCCAATCAAAGAAAACTTTACTAATCTGTGATTGTCTTAAATTTCTTGTGCCGTTGTCTCAGATTAAAGCAAATTCCATGTAATTCTGAAGCAAAGTTATACCAAACACCACACTGATAGATATCCAAATACGTCTGCAGAAATAAACTGGAATAAACAGTTACGTCCACAGCCGTATGGGACATGGTGGGTAGAAATCCTTGACTGGCTTCACCAGTGCTACTAATCTTGTTTCAGAGTAGTAGGGAGACGGTAGTAGGATGACATCTGCCCAATCAAAGAAGTTTTACTGCGGTTTTAACCTAATCCAGCAGGGAAACAAGCACTTAGTGGTCAAGTAAGGGCTAGTGCACAGGGCTACTGACAGGTTTGGAGCAGGACACGAGCCACCATACCCACACAGTACACGGGGGAGGCCCTGAGTGTACACATCCCAGTAGCACATGAAGCCAACGTGATACCATCAGATGCTAGGGGGCTGACTGATACAGTCCATTACTGTCAAACGGTAATAGGTTTTTTCTTTTCCATTTCAAAAAGAAAAAAGACACATTTCTCCCTCTCTGGATAGACAAGCATGGACAATAACAATAAGCACTGAAAAAAGAGAAAATAAAAATAACAATTTGTTGTAGGCATACTCCAATCTTGAGTGAGTTGCCATTATGTAATTCTTTTTTCCATTGCAAAACATTCTCTGTACAAACAGAATCAAAATCTCAACAGAAGATTCTCAGATGCACAAAATGTCACATGTCCCATTCTGTACTTCCTGTTTTTCCTCCCCTCCTCCACACTAGAAGGGTGAGCGGGTCATGCCAAAAAGGGATATCCCAGCAGCTTCACTGTTTACATCCAGACAATCTGCATTTCCCACGACCCAGCCCTCCTCCTCCTCAGCGCCGTGTGTCTATTGGTCAAAGCAGAATGAATCACAGGATGGTCACATAGAGGTGTCATGTGATTGGTTGAGATGATACTCCATAGAGTGAATTGTTGTCCAAAATGACAATGCTGTCAATTTTTTTTTTTTTTAGTTTGAACATGATGCATTGTAGTTCCACTGTTCGGATCTCCCCCTCCGCTCTGCTTGCCTCCTCAACTACAGTGAAGGAAACATCCTCGCCTCCTTCACTCTCATCTCCAACTGTCCAGGAGCAGTCTTCTGAGCCCAGAGGTGGGGGGTGCAGGGAGCAGGATGGAGTGGAGAACATTTTCAGTACTGACAGAGAGAGAGAGAGAGAGAGAGCAAGAGAGAGAGAGAGAGAGAGAGAGAGAGAGAGAGAGAGAGAGCGAGAAAGGCAGAGAACCATCCATCCATATTCGTGCCCCCCCTCACGCCCCAAGGCATCGAAAGGAGGCGGCTGCAACGCTGATGGCCGAGCAAGAGGAGAGAGCAGAGGGGAGGGTTTAACTGACCAGCGATCAGTGGTGATCAGTCTGTGTATTGATCAGTGATCAGGAGCAGTGATTGGGTCCAGCCCCCCCACGCCCACCCCCATCCCCCATTTTTCAGAGCAGCAGGACCTGTAGACAGAGGTGGCCCCCCCTGGCCCTCCACTGTCAGAGGATGATGCAGCAGCGGCACAGACGCTGGCCGCCTCCATGCACAGAGGGCGGGGGTGTCACTGGGGCAAAATAGGCATGGACCTTAATCTCTGGGAGGTGGGCCTGTGAGAAAGAAGAGAGGTGTTAGCCTAAAAGGGGTTAAAATTTCTAGAACACTGTGCTGAAGACAAAAAAAAAAAAAAAAAAAAAACTAAGTGGAGGCCATATTTGGTCAATGCTCTCTAATCCATCCAATCAACCGTTCTATTTCATTTCAACTGAACTGTAATTAGGGCTGAACAATTAATCAAAATATTACCGAAGTCGCAATATGGCCAAGTGCATTATCCAAATTGCAGGAGCTGTAATTTTTGGATAAAATGCGTGACAAAATGCCCCATAAGTTTTGTGGTGCTACAGAGATGCCCTAGCTTACTAATCATATTCTCCAGAGACAAGAAAACATGCTTGTTTGGTACAGACCACAGAAAAAGCCAAATTATCACCATTTTAATAGTTTTTCCAGTAAAAATGAAATTTATGATGCAAAAATTAACAGTACCACTAAATTCAAGAATCATGTCACACTTAAAAAAAATCTAAAATCTGTCAAAATAATTGCAATATGATTTTTTTTTACCATATTGTTCAGCCCTATATGTAATCTACATAATTTATTGTTAGTATAGTATAGCTGAGCAGAGAAAAGGTAAAAAAAAACAAAAACTGAAGTTCCAACCCTTCAAAGAGAAAAACAGTGACAAAAAAAAAAACAGGTTCTTTATTCTGATGACATCTACTGACCCGGATGCGTTTGATGCCAGCCCTGGTGACCTGCTGGCAGTCGTAGAGCTCGATGCGCTCCAGGCGATGGCAGCTCTTAAGGTGCTCCAGAGTCACGTCGGTGATCAGGGGGCAGTTGTCGAGCTCCACCACCGTGAGGCGCTCCTGCCCACAGGCACTGCTGCTCAGAGCTCTGATGCCGTCGTCTGTGATCAACTCGCAGTGGGACAGGGACTGGCCGGGACACAGGAATCCAGAGTGAGGACACAGAGATACACAAAGATACACAAAACACACACACACACACGCAGAGGTGGGACTTGATACAAAACCAGAAATACATGTTTACCAGCGCTTGCAGGCGAGGGCAGTGGATGGAGAGCTGAACCAGGGTGTTATCAGTCACCTGAGGAAAAAGATAGACATGATTATTGTACACTTCTCGCATGCCTGAACACAGATGAGTGTATTAGTCCTTAGCATTGTGGTAATGCACTTATGGTGTCTCTTGTGCACCTTCTCCCTCTCTCTCTCTCTGTCTCCCTCTCTCTCTCTCTGTCTCTCTCTCTCTCTCTCTCTCTCACCACAACTTTGTCTACAGTGTCTTCCCTCTCTGGGGTGAAATATCTTTGTCACATTAATATTCACATTCATATTCCTACACTCTCATCTAAACCCACAGTAAAGGAAACAAGCCACATCCAACTGATTAAATTCAACAGATAGACTAAAGTTGTATAATATTGCTGGTACATAAGAAAACCACAGAATTCTCTTACCAAAATACATTCTTCTAGGTCCATTTTTTCAAGCTCATGGCAATTCTGTGAAGAAAAAACAGACAGTTAGACAATGTGCAAACAAAATATTCAGTTAAACTCAGATATAGATGAAAGGAAGGGCTGAACAAGTGAAAGGCTCAAAAGAAGCATAAAAGGAGAGAAGGAAAAGAGGACAAATGACACTCACCCTGGCCAGCACAGTGAACCCAGCATCTGTCACATGGGAGCATCGTGCAGCCTCTAGGATTCTGAGAAAACACACACACACACACACACACACACAAACAAACACAACTTGAAAAGGGCACGTGAGGTATATGGGACAGTGTAGGGGGTGCAGCTGGACACAGTGCAGGGTGATGATGGGTCGTGGTGCGCTTAGCAACAGTTAATCAAGGATCAACAGCCAGTAACAGGATATGGGGAGGAGCTACAGAAGATCACTCCAGGACACAGTGGGGTGCGTTTGGGGGTCACAGAGCCCAGACAAAGCCAAACTGCAGACTATAAATAGAGGTTATTTGTCTCTGGCCTTAAGTTTGCAGGTTATTTTAGAACTGTGATGAACAATACAGTCATTTATTCATTGTTTTTTTATGTGTATGTCTGACATGGATTTTGGCATTTTTAACACCTAAAACTACTTGCAGAATCACACATGTGCACACAACTGTGCAAAATCTACTTGCTTGATTGTCTTCCATTTTTGAAATTGACAGCAGTCATAATTCCTGGAGAGGATTTGGGTGGATATTGAGGCAAGCCGTTGATGCCAATGTGGAGGATAGTGGGACAGGTGTGTGTGTGTGTGTGTGTGTGTGTGTGTGTGCTTGTTTCTCACTTGAGTCGGGGACAGTTGAGTCCCAGTGCAGTGAGGGAGGCATCAGTGATGTTACTGCAGCCGGACACACAGAGGATCTGCAGCTTATGACAACCCCGACACAGGCTGACCAGGCCTTCATCTGTTATCTGCTGTACACAACACACACACATATTACAGATTACATAACATATAGGCACAGAAATACATCCTTTATGCATTACTTCATTCACTCCATCACTCTCTCTCTCTTTCTCTCTATCTCTCCCCCCACAATTGATTCTTTGTCTTACTGTGCAAGACTGCATATTGATGGTGGTGAGTTCTGGGCAGTGTTTCTGCAGGTGCTTCAATGCTCCATCGTCCAACTGAAAAAGAAACAAATATATATATATACATATATACACACACACACACACACACACACACACATATGAGAAACATAGTTTATCCCATTAAGACACTGATCAATGAATCATGTATTATGCATGTATTTGTCTGTCTGTATGTCTCCGTCATACTGGTGACTTGGGGTGAAATTGCCCATGAAAATAACAACCCTGATAATGTGGGGTAATGTTTTTTTGCACCCTCACAGCTGTCAAATTCACATGTACTGTTGCCCCTCACCCACCATAGGTGATTCGTGCAAGCTCATGACTGTGGGATTCTTTCCAGTGTTTTCTGGGCAAGAAAAAGGAGGAGGTTTTGGTCAGAAAACAACTGAGCACGCAGCTTGAAGCAGTAGAAAATTTTGGCACCTAACAGCCAGCAGCAGGACAGAATGCCAGCCTCCAAAAAATACACTGCATCAACAGAAAATTAAGCAACCAATATAATAAAAAACTCAAAAATCAAAGGGCAGTGGATGGGCTGGTTGAGTGGGGAAAACAGCAACCTCCTCTTCTGTGAGGCCTGGTGTGATTTTGGAGCAGTGCTAAAGAGCAGGACATGAGGTATACAATGATTTTAAAAAATATCTTAGTGACACAAAGTGTTTTATTGCTAATATTCAATGCAAACATAGTATTTCATAGTTAAAAGGACCAAAATGACTGTTAAAGTCAGAGTAAGGAGGCACAAAAGCCTTTTGAAAAATAAAAAGAGGTGAATTTCTTATCCTGGTGTTTATCTTATCCTGGTATCCTGGTAAATTTCTTATCCTGGTGGTGAGGGAATGCATATGCACACTGCCGTAACTGTACCTGTGTGCAGCCTCGGAGGAACAACGCTCGTAAACCAATGCAGCCTCTAGCCAGAGCCTCAATGCCATCACGTGTGATCTGGTCGCACCACGACAGGTTTAGCATCTCCAGCATTCGGCAGCCATCACTGAGATCACCCATGCATAGTCACAGACACAAATACACACACATATACAGTATACAGACATTACACAAAGGATGAGTGGATGAAATAGATACATTTGTCTCATACGGGTAACTGTATCATCTTCTGAGAGTTTACTGTAGAACCATTTGGACAGTTGAAAAAGTCATTTTAGGGTTGACTTGAGGGGTTATTGGCAATGGGTTTGGACTAAGGGCTTGGGAGGGGTAGATGGGTACAAGTGCCATGACCAGTGTGTGGATGTTACCTGAGGGCCTTGAGGGAGTGGTTGCTGACAGACACACAGGAGGTGAGATCCAGGTGTTTGAGCTTGGAGCAGAACTTGCTGAGGCTGAGGCAGGTGCTGTCTGTAATCTTGGTGCAGCCATTCAGGTTCAAAACCTCAATGTTTCTGCAGTTCTGAGCAAACGTCCTGGCAAACACAGTCAAATGGAAGGGAGGGGGAGAGGGAGTCACTCTATTGTCGCTTCACTGAATAAATAAGAAGTCAGATGCTGGGAGTTGCTCAGGAGCCAATTAACAGAATTGTTAATCGCCTACAAGCCCTCAGGAGTTTCTTGCACAGCTACTGCACACGTCTTTTTTAAAAAAAACAAACGAAAAAAAAAACGTCACTTATGTGAAAACAGCACTCAAAGTCTGCTTTTCAAGAACCAAATAAAAACAACCTTGCTGTCAGACTATATTTTTGAAAGTACAGACCAGGCTTTGAATCAGTGGCTTATAAAAAATGATATAAACTTTCAAGTGAAAACATGTAAATCAACAGATCAATGCTTTAATGTGCGAGCATTTTCTTTGCTCTTCTTTTTTTTCCTGTGTGTACACATTAATATGAGACTAAATGAAATCAACTCTAAAAGGAGGAAAAAAAGAGCTCTTTGCATGGAGTCCCCCGGGGGTCAAGTCAACTTTAAACAGAATCACTGAGGAGAAAAACAGAAAGTAACCAAACTGACAGCAGAGTAGCAGCTTCTGAGGAAAGTCAAAGCAGAAGTTCACTTATATCAGACAAAGAAAGTCTCACTTCATGGATGCGTCTCCCACACTCAGACAGCCCCTAAGGCTCAGCTGCCTGAGGAAGCCTCCACACCGCTTGGAGATGTTCTCCACCACCCGCCCCTGAGAGGGAGACAGGGAGAGAGAGAGAGAGAGAGAGAGAGAGAGAGAGAGACTAATATGACCTGGGCTACTCAGAGGACAGAGGATCAGCTGTGACGTCACAAACAGTCAGCACCAAAGCCAACTGACCCAGCACTAAGCCCTGGCCAATGGGTTTGATAATGCTACTCAACAAACACACATTCACACACATACAGACAGGCAAGCACACACACAAAACTACATTCACCTCGCCTGCCTCTCTCTCTCTCTCACTCTCTCTCTCTCTCTCTCTGTTTCTCTCTCTTTCTCTCTCACACACACACACATCCCTCACCTCTATGTCTGTCTGAAAGTTGAACAAGTCGATCTTCTGCCAGTTGCTGCCATCTAAGGCCAGAACATTCCACGCCTTACAGGGAGAGCGACAGAGAGCAGGAGAGACAGGTTGTGGGAAGAGACAGGCATGTTAGTCAGACAGAAGAGAAGAAAGTTGGATATAAAGAGTCACATCACATATGGTAGAAATGAATGGACATCCATGTGCACTCTCCACTGTACCACTCTATGAAGGTTGCTCAGTAGTGCAGTGCACATAAACACAATATGTCCACTTCTTGTTCTTCTTTGTTCACAGAGCTACTGCAGTAGCCTGCTGTCACTTTTTGAGTAGCTACAATAATGGTTTTGGGAATGAACTGACAAGAAACAATCTTACATAAAATTAAAACAAGAAAATTGTATGACTACACAAATCAAAGAAAAAAAGAAATATTCTGCTTTGTGACTGCATGTGTAATTACAGTGCTTTACTAAGGTTGAACGATGTAGCCAAAGAAATCATATTGCAATTACTTTGACAGATACTGCAATTGCAATGATTCAAAGTTCAACATTTTTGCATCTCAAGTTTTATTTTCACCGCAAAACTATTAAAACAACAATGATGGCGTTTGTATCAAACAAACATGTTTTCTTATGTCTAGTATATGATTTGTAGGCCAGTCGACCGCTGTAGCAGCACTCCATTTATAAATGGTATGCTGTCACACATTTTACTTTTAAGGAAAAAGTGCAGCTCCTGCAATGTGGATATTGCACTTGGCTATACTGGGATTTTGGTATTTTGATTAACTGTTCAGCCATAGTATCAAGAAAAAGTGACATTTTCCCTATGGGAATACATTGGCTATTGTAAGAGGAGCAGTCAGTTGAGTTCTGCATTCAGAAGCCACATGCCAAGTCCTTGTTATTATTCACAGATAGCTCATTCATAAATGGCAAACAGCTGCAGTGCACTCTGACAAAGCAGTCGTCCACCTCCAAATATTCAGCCAGTGGATGGCGCTCTGTTAAACGCATTTCCACAGATTTCAAAATGGTGACTAGGTCTCCTCCATGCCTTAGAGTTAATATTTACATCAATCCAGTGCAGTGTTTTACAATGGAGCGTGTGTTAATGCTTAGTCCACAGTGAATGGTTTAGAGGTGTAAAGAGGGTGGTGCTTACCTTGGATACTTGAGCACACCTACAGAGTGTAACCACGTCTAGATAGGAGAATATTCTAGGTTGGGGGGGGGGGGGGAGCAGAGAGAGAGAGAGAGAGACAGAGTCAGTTTGTCTCAGCTCACTGATCACTCCCAGATAAAGAGCTCACATCTAACATCAATGTGCACAGCAGCCTATACTCAGCTGTATAATTAAAATTGTCTTTCATTTGCTGTGGTAATGATGCATCTATTGTACTTGTGTTTCCATGCGTTATGCATGTAGAAAACGGCACTGTCTCCTCTGCTGGGCTGACTGCAGGAGAGCCCCACAGACAGACAGAAGTGTTTGAGCTGTCGGCCAGTCAGCCACAAAGGGCTGCATGCAGCAGGCTACTGGGTCAGCTCAATCCATTAATCTGCCAATGAGTAATCTCTGGCACTCAGACAAGCAAGGCCACAGACAGACCAGGACAGACAGACATACATACACCCAGAGAAACATATGCAGGAGCACATACATGCACACACACATACAAAAATAAACACAAACACCTCTTCCCAGGCCTCTGAGATAAATCAGCCATTCACTTCTCATTAAAGAGACATTCTATAGAAAATGTTATACAGAGAATTGTCACAGTGCCAAAGCTTCCAGTGTAGCTGGGGTTCTGAACGGGAATGTCCTTTTTAACCCCAGGAAACAGGAGCTGCCCATTGTTCCCTTCATATAGACAGAGACAAAGGCTGCATGTGTTTATGTGTGCTCCACTAGGGCATGTTGGGACATGTTTGTATAATCTATACTGGAGTCCAGTGTCAGGAAGCACATGCATACAATTGACAAAGCAATGAAAAGACACCAATGTACACACATACACACACTCACACACATGCTGTATGTGTCCACACATACATTGATTGGGGGCTACCAGAGAAGCTGACCAATCAGGTGGGCACTCATCGATCTCCTCTCTGATAACCGGTTAATGACTGTGACGCTGGTCATTGATTGACTGTCCACTTTAATCAAACACACTCTGTGCTCCATTATGTGTGAGAGAGGCCCTTAACCAAAAACACAGTCCTTCTGTCTGACACACACTCACAGGGATCCAATCAGTGCGGGTGATTCTGATGAGTACTGTTAGCCCATTTGATATATGATAGAGTGCATTTGAAACTACAGCACAGTTCACTATAGCCCAATGAGGCAAGCCTTATGCTGGTTCTGTAATAAGTTGATAGATTTTGATTGTTTCCTCAAATTCTGCCTTGGTAAGCCTACGTTGGTTTTTCTGAAATGGTACGTAATAGGATTTTAATGGTGCTTAATCCCATTTGTTGACAAAATGTACACCTGGCCCTTCAAGCTTGGCTAGATAAGACAGAGTCAAGCCTTCACCAAGAGTCTGGCAGTGGTTGCTATAGTAACTCTAGTCAGACATGAGTTTGGGTGGTGGGGAGGGTGCTGAGTCAGTGCTTCTGGGTAAGAGGACCCTGAACCACTCTGAACAAGGGCTGGGTGATGTTAACTGAATTGGCATATGACAATGTCCATAGTGACACATGACATTTGAACACATCATGGCAACATAATAATTTAGCGTCATCCAATACTCATTTTTACTGAACAGAGCTTGAACGCACTGTAATGTATCTCAATTCAGCCTAACGATAGCAGGGAGCGTTTGTCATTTTCTAAGTGATGGGCAAATAATAATGATACTAAAATCCCTGAATTCCCCTTTAATCCAGAATGCATGCATCCTGCAGGAGATGTTTGTCCATCCCAAACATTTTTTTCCATCCCCAGGGTGATAGGATGCCCTTTGTCCGCTCTGAATATTATGCCTCCCCAGGATAAATGAAGATTATTTTGAGCTTCAACTTGATCCACAGGAAATCCCTGCAAATAAGTATTAAATACATTTTTGTATGGTATAGCAGAGACACTGGAATGAAAAAAAATTGCTGTCTGGAGCGAGGGGTGATATTATGCTGGTAGAGAGCCCTGTGGTTGATGGAAGAAGATATCGTCCATTGGCCCAACCCTACTCTGAACCTTCTCCAAGTCTTGTCTGTCAGACAACACTCTATATCATAGCATAGTTTCACAGTAATACAACCATACTGCACTGGCCTAGATAAGGCCTGTTTACATTGCACTGACTGAACAGCAGACCAGTGCGAAAACAAGAGGCACTTGAGCTGCCTAATGTCCCCCCACCATGGTACATTAAACATACACAGTTATGCTAATGAGGTCATTAATGAAGCTAATTAATGCATTGATTGGCAAATTTCTCTATGTCAACATCTCTTCACATAGCACTTGAAACTTTTTCCTCATTAACATTCAAATGTGTGCAGCAAGGTGCTCCAAAACCTAAATCAGATCAGCTGCTCTACAGGGGGACCTTGTGGTATAAATATGAAGCTTCTATAATACAGTGTTCTTGAGATATTGTGTTCACAAGAATGTGTCCTCACACAGACAACATACACACTCCACCATCTGCTCTGATTTGTGGCGGGATTCATAAATGAGAAATACAAAAAAAAATGCTTTCAGTGACATTCAGCAGTGTGAAACCACCATTTAGTGCCAGCACATTATCTGGCTTGTGTAGGGAATCACAGCAAGCCTTCATCAGCTGGTGTTGTGCAAGCATCTCAACATGATACATGTGACACTAGGTCATGTGTTGTAGTTTTCCAAGTGTGTGTGCGTACGTGTCCTTCTGTGCACCAGTGAAAGGGTGCTGGTGGTAGTGGGTGTACTGGTAAGTCTCTGTCGAGCACAGCTGGAGCAGCAGGAGAGCACAGCACTGCGGAATTCCCCACCAGCTAAGACAGGCTATTTATAGCACACATACACAGGCATACGGTTTGCATAGGCACATGAGAGTCACACACACACATGCACGCACGCACGCACACACACACACACACACACACACACACACATGTATACACACATGCATACACACAAGCAACGTTTCAAGTGCAGAAAAAAAGCAAAGGTGTTATGCATCTACAGAATTATGTGCAGGTGCATCCCTGCCAAGCACAAATACACACACACACACAGACAAAACATATCAATCTGCACATGAATGTTTCTGGAGGACGGGCATCTGTGTGTGCCGCCAGATTTGTGGGACAAGCAAAGCTGCTGTGGGACAAAATATTGGTCTGTAGGTCAAACAGTTGTCAGATGCTCATTTCAGACTAGTGATGAGGCAATCATACACCTACAAATACACACATTCCTACACACACACACACACACACACACACACACACACACAAAACCATTCAAGGATACCTCCACTAGTAAGTAACCCTGACCTAAGCCCCATGCCTCAGGGTGTGCGGTGTTATGTGTGTTTGTGTACATGTAGTGTGTGTGTGTGTGTGTGTGTGTGTGTGTGTGTGTGTGTGTGTGTGTGTGTGTATGTGTGTGTGTAGGAAGATTCCATACTATTAATCTTACCTAAGCAGAAGCTCTTTGGGCAGCTTCTTGTTAATGGGGGCTTCATCACTGTTTGAGAAAACCTGCCAAAACACAAAAAAAACAAAATCACATATGATTACTTGTGTAGGTTGTGGTCAAGAGAAATGAGACAAAAAAAAGACATAAGCTGTCGCTATAGTAACAGAGATCCAAATATACCAAAAAAAAAAGCACTACCATCATCAGGCAAATATACATCAGTCACAGTTTGTTTAGTGTCAGTTCAATCACGTCAAAATGTAAAAGTAATCTATTTGTTAATGAAAGACCATACTTCCTGAACCACTTGAAGAAAAAATTATATACTAGCACTGGCTCTCTGTAAGCTAGTGATAAGTAAGCTATCTGTTATTTTTCACATATCACTTATTTGAGCTAAACTAACAAACAAGCCTGAGTTACATTTGGCCTCCCATGTCCCCTTCTACAAGCTTATAATTCTGTTAGCCTGGTCAGCTTGCTGGCATGGTTATCTCAATTAGTCTACTCGTTAGATGTCTGGCCATCTGCTGAGCGGAAAACACACACACACACACTCACACACACACACACACACACACACACACACACACACTTGCAGGTGATTCAAGTCAGGGTTCTCTCTGCGAAGAACAGAGGCAGAACATTCTAGATCAGGTGGGCTGTATTCATCCATGAATTTAAATTAAGGCATACACCCACATTCGCTGTGCCTCTGCGAGACACACACATCTCAATGCTGATACACTTGTATCCTCAAAGACCTGGAAACTCGAACTAATGAGGGGACTCTGCCGTTTCACGTGCGAACACACACAAACACATGAATCTAAAAGAGACAGGGGAGTCAGAAACGGCACAGACAGAAAAAGAGGTTGATTTTGGATTGTCAGCTCCAGGTAGCTCCATGACACACACACACACACACACACACACACACACACAAACACACACACACACACACACACACACACACACACACACACACACACACACACAACCTCATGGAAACAGAGCAATAAAGGGGAGGGGAGGTAACAGACAGAGGAAAACAAAGGGATGAGATGAAAAGGGCCAGTGCTGTCAATGTCAAAGCAAAACAATGTCAAAGCAGAGGACAAAGCAGTCACACTTAAAAACCAGAGGGAGAAAGGAAGATAGAAAGGTTAAGAGAGAAGGAGGAAGTGAGGGCCATATGGGAGGAAGTGGGTTCAAAAAGACAGACAGGAGGAGCAGTGGGGAGGTGGCCCAATCAGGACTCAGCAAAACATTAACCAGTGCTGGTTTGAACCTTAACATCTATGGTCTGGTGACACCACAGCAGGCAAAATGATTTGAAACACAGGTCTAGACCTATTGATTAACTGTGTCCAGTAGGCCCCGAGCAGTGTTGCACTCCTAAACCTTTTCCATCATCGATCCACTGTGTATTTTCAAAAACTATTCATGAAAGATGGAGTCAAATACTTTTCTGAAAAATACTGCACCAAATCTATGCAGAAATGTTTAAAAAACAAAGGCTTAATTGTTCTCATGCAGCTTTCGTTTTGTATTTTCAATCTGAATTAAGTGAAGTGAAAGTAACTGACCCTAAACTCGCGATATGGGGTTCAAATGAGTTCATATTAGGAAGAGTCGGCTTGTCTAAAGCCAGAGATGGTGTTTCAAACTTGGGACTTCATTTCAAACCAGCTCTGGGCAGCACATCTCTAACCTTTGACCTCTCCTTCTGCACAAATGATGTACAATAACAGATAGTTGAGCACCACCCAATATAGGGATTATCATCAAAGCCCATGGTCTTTATGCATAATGACATCCACCTTATATTGGTCAACTTTTCTACTTCCAGCCCAATAACACTCCTGTGAAAAGCAGTATTAAATCTTTTCAAGTCGCCCTTTAAATTCACCAATAGTTTGAAAAGCCTTGTGAATGAATGAATGAAATTTCCTGGTACTGGACTAGCTAGCAATAGAAAACTATATAAATCCCTCAGAAGTGTTGGTGTTGTTTATTAGTGCTGGTGATTTATCTTAAAATGCTGCCAAGTGCGGTGCTAAATATCACTGGAATGCCTATGAACAGAACTGCAATAGATCACAAAAAAAAAAAAAGTTAGCATTGTACTTGTGCATACAGTCCATTCTCTTGCACACTACCTCAGCGTTATGTAACCCTAAACCCAAGGCAGTAGTTGTCAGACACAGTGGCATGAATACAATATGCCGTGTGTCATGTCTCAGCCCTGGCTACCGTGTAATGAAAAGTACGGTTCAAAGCCATCTCTGGCACGCCTGCTTCATTAAAGGTTATCACCTCAGCGTCCTGGTGCCCTGGCTCCCTGTGCCAGCAGGGCAACATTCCCGAGCAGGGAGTTCCTCTCTGCAATCACACTCCCAATCCTAGAGGGTCTGTCAGCGGTGGATTCGGAAGTGAAAAGAGAGTCTGTTTTTGGAACCTTAATCACTACTTTTTTCCATATTAAAGCAGCTATGAAAAAAACAAATATGGGCCATGTGACATTAACAATCAATTTATTTTTCTGAATCTATGTGCTGACATCCACAAGGAGCTTGTGCAATATGTATTCATAAGGTGTTAGGCTATTTGTACATTTTCAAAAGTGTGGTCTTCTCGACCCCCAATACTCTCTCTCGGTCTCTCTCTCTCACTCCACTCACTCTTTGCATTCCCTGTCCCTTTCTGACACACACAGTCACACCAGGTTGTTTCCCACCATACGCTGGATTTCATCCTGTTTCTAAGAGGCTTATGGAGCTCTGTTGGGAAATCCACCGATATGGCAACACACATCAGCACCACTACCACCTTCTGTTCTCACTCACTACACCGAGAAGCTTCAAGTTTCTTACCACCTGACAGAGAGAGTCATGTCCCATCAAGTCAAACCCTGAAGAATCACAACAATGTGTGAACTATATTTCAGATAAACGATGCACGCCACTTAGGGAACCTGTAACCAGTTGGACGGGAGGTGCTTCAGGTTTGGCTGCCATGCTAAGAAAACATTAACTCAGCCTGAAAGCATGACAATTATTATACCACAGGTATTGTGCCTGAATTGAGGGCCAGGATACAAGTCCTACTTCAAAGCATTTTCCGTGGAATAGAATAGAAGATACTTTATAGAATAGAAGATACTTTATTCATCCCACAGGGAAAAGGGTGTGTGTATTCCAGTCCTCTGCATCAATATCCATGCTGTGTCACAGCAAAAAGGGAAGGCGTAAGAGAAAAATAGCACATAACATCACTCAAGTGCACTATGTTATTTCTGCCTCTTGAACTGGGGACCCAAAAAGCACCATCTGTGGCACATGACAGTGACTGATGAAGAGGGAAAGGCATCCAAACCGCCTGTGATCTCTGTGAATGACTGTGACACAATGTTGCTGGCCAAATCCAAAAGTTGACTAATTAAAATGTTGCTGCACTGCCTGTATTTCCAAGATTACTTGTCATGTCTGCAGCCTGTAACCTCAGGCTACAGTACCAGCCCCGGCCCCAATAGATTATCCCGAGCCACAGCCCTCTTGTCCCGCAGTCCTGAACCCCGTGTTGTCGCTGTCAGCTGGTGCGGCTGGACAATAACAGGATTTCGGATTACCCTTGGCCAACAAAAAGCCTCGGCTCCCTCCCGCATGTAAAATTGGACCAGTGCACGGTTGAAAACACATACACACACGTACACGCACATACACATGCGCGCGCGTGCGTGTAGACACACACACACACACACACACACACACACACACACACACACACACACACACACACACAGTCTAGCTATAGCTTATACATACAAGCCCACGACTCCCACGTCTAGGCTACTAGAAACAAACAGTAGTTGAAGCGTTGGTGGTCAACTCCCTCTTTCATACCTCGAACCGGCCCTTGGTGATGCCGTTCATGTCTGCGGCGGCACGTCGCTGTTAACCGCACAGACACCAGTCTAAGGCGAGAGAGAGAGCTATTTGACGAATGCCGTATTGTTTTTGTCGCCGTTTTTGGTCGGTCGGAGTAGGAGCCGAGCTGGAGCTGCGTCCTCTCACCCCCCCCAGCCGTCGGCGAGGCTCCTGTCTCCGGGTCAGCGGTGAGTGTGGTGCGGGTCCGGGGTGGCCTGGAGTAACGGTCGTTGTCTCGGATACCAACGGCTCTCCAGCCCGTCTCATCACACAGCTACCAAAATAACAATAATAACATGGACGGTCTGTCAAGTGACTTCACTTCCGCCTCTCCCTTCATTGCTCCAGCGCAAGTCAACTGGCCCCGGATCTTTAAAGTCTGCTAAAAAGACGCGGAAAACGCGAAAATAACTTGTGCTGTCGTCTACAGCGAGGTATCTCAACCATTAAACACTCGCGTGGTGGCTGACATTAATGTTTTCCTCCGTCTTTTCTGTTTACTTGCGAGGAAGGGGAGGGCTTAAGTGACGTCATTGCTGCGGGAAAAGCACGCGTGGTCGATTTGTTTTGATTGTGGGGTCTTGCAGAAAATTTAGAAATGACCGACAAAGCCTCCCAGACAGTCTTACAGACAGGTGTTCACGGCTACCGCGGCATCAAACCACGGCGTGACACGGATCTGCGGTGCGATACTGGGAAGGAAACACTCGGATCTATGAACGCTGGAGCCAGATCCAAGATTTTCTCCCCAGTTGCAATGTTCAACTGTGCTCTATTCAGTCTGCAGCGGAGTGACACACACCCAAAACAAATGGCGAGAGGATTGGCTTCTTTGTCTTGTCTGCATTATTTATCCACTACCAAGGCAGCTGGGGGACTTATATGGATGGTATTTGACACGAGAGAAGACAACTAGTCTGAGGTCAATGTGATTACTGGTGGTTATAAATAAAGGGTTGAAGACAGACTACAGTTTGAGTAACACATCCCCAGTGAAATATCCACAGCCGCAGTCTCTAAAGCCTCTGCTAGAGGGCGCGCTTACACAACCAGCCTCATCTCTGCCTCATCCTGTACTGTAAATGCAGGGATGGGCACCCATGTGCCAGGGGATGCCAATAGTGGGCAGGTTTTTATTACAACAAAAGATCACTGATTTGCCTGATTAGTTCCCCTACTCTGGTTCAAGATGTCAAATCAGTGAATAGTCAGAGGCTCCCAAACGTTTTCATGTCAAGGGCCCCTAGATAGATATACATGCAGCCACTGGCCCCTATTTGGTTAGCTTGTGTCCCACATTCTTATATTATGGTCTTTGTTATAGGAAATGAAAAATATTAAAATGCGCTTTTCCATATTTTATTTGAGGACTCTCAAACTCACCAAGGAGTTCTCCTTAACACCATATTTTACAACTTGAAGAAAATATATATATTTTTTTTTTAGAGAGAGAAAAGCTAAAAACCACACGAAGTGCTGATACAAACAAATGAAAATCTGTTTTAGAGATTAAAATAGACAAAAGTCTGTGTCCATCCTCAACACCCACATGGCTCAGCTGATCTACATTATTCAAAGCACCTGCTTGGCCAATTAGGCCTAATTCATTACCCATTCGGAGCCATGCTATTGCATATATGAATGATGAATTCTGGGATGATTACAACAAAACAAATCATTACATAATTTTTTCATTAAACCCAACTCTTTCTTTCTTTCTTTCTTTCTTTCTAAAGATAGTTGATCCAAAATATGTGTATTTGTGTGTATGTGAGAGAGAGGGGGGGATAATGCATACATGAAGCTCATGATGAAGTTCATTCCTTTACATTAATGTTGTATGTTTTTTTCTAACCTTGTCCCACCCCATCTCACTGTATTGCGTGGTAATTAAGAATCTCTTATCAAAAGTCAAATTAATTAACTCAGGTCTTGAAATAGCAGCATGCCTGTCTCATCCGGACTTGGCTGTGACTGACAGCTCAGTGTAGAATGTGTCCTGATACTCCCAATGACTCCACTAATGTCAAGCAAGGCCATGTCTGTTCAAACAGAGATTGTCTCTGTAGAGATTAAATGAAAACAATAAAGTCTATCTTAGCTGCTGAGATGTGTCTATAGAGCTGGGAGGGGTTAAATACTATGACTATAGTCACACTGTCCAGCATATGCTCTTGGTAGATCAGCAAAAACACACATTTGCAGATACTGACACACTCATATGCATCTACACATGTATGTACACACATGCGCGCGCACACACACACACACACACAGCAATCAGTATCATCTCCTCTCAAAACCACAGCTTCTCTGTGTGCTTTCTGCACTCTGGGGTTCCAACACTGCCTCTGTTTTTCTCGCCCCACCCTTATGGAGGCTTAGGAGGCTGTTGCCATGGAGACCAAAACCAGTGCCCTGTCTTCCCTCCCTCCCTGGCCTGCACCAGTATAGCCAATGACTTCCCCTGAGTCACTCACACACCTGCACTACACCTCATTCTGACAGGACATGTCTCACTGGGGAAGTCACTGGTCTCACACATACTCAGAGCAGTCTTGTGGTTAGTGTGTGTGTTTCCTGTCATATCATAGATTGTGTGGGGGTGGGCACTGGGGGCCCTGTGAGATTACGCACCTGTGTGTGGTCTGGAAGGGGCTTTGTCTCGTAACGGAGCTCCCTCCCTCCCCTAGTCCCCAGACACCTGCAGCAACATAATTCTCACCAGCCTTTCTGAGATGGTGCAGGTGTGAATCACTGTCTCTCTCCTCCTCGCTATCCCATCTCCTCCTTGAGCCCCCCCACTCCCTCGACCACCTCCCCTCTTTCCCCAGAAATAGCATTGCTTGTCATTCAGATGGTTATTCCCCTATCTCACCCCATCCACACCCCTGTTCCGACCCTCCATATGGGTTGCGTTGGTGCTTGGGTTACGCAGAAAATTCACACTTCCCTCTTGTCCACTTTTGAGCCTATAGGACATCCATAAGGTGTGTCCATGAGGAACAGTGTGCACTGGTTCTGAAGGTACACAGGTAGGGGGATAAAAAAAAAAAAGGAAGCCATGAGAGAGAAACACCAAGAGGAAGGTGATTATTAGAAAAGAAAAAGAATCAGAAGGGAACTAAAACTTATAAAACAGCTAGGGACTAGTGGTGCTGCAGGAACTAGGAGAATGATGAAAATGGAAAAGGTGGGATGTGAGAGAGAAAGAGAGATGGAGGGAGGTGAATAGGTGTCATTTCTCAAGAGGTGTCACTCCTCATGGGACTTGTTTGTTTTTAATCCTAAGTCAATTGGTTACTTTTTTCCTTTTTCGTTTCTTTTTCTTTGTCATACATGCAGACATACAAGTGTGCACACATTCGCTTGTATACATACCGACTCCAGTCTCTTGAGTCTGGAGTCTAGTCTGAGTTTTGTCTGCAAATTTCTCTCACTTGAAATTACACCCATCGTCTTTCCCGCTGCAGGGAGGAATCCTCCCTCTGTTACCTCCCCCTTGCCTCCTCTTCTTCCTCTATTGCTCTCCTCGCTTGGGACAAGCTGTACCCAGTGCACAGACTTTAGCTTTCCTTCAGGTGTGGAAAAAATTCTCCATTATCTTGTCTCCTGCACAAATGCCCGTGCGTCTGTCTTCTACGGGACAAGCAGATGTCAGAGTAGAGCTGTTTCTTTTCATCTCTAGTCAACTGGAGAAAAGTAAAGGCCCCAAAACTCACACACAGGATGACTTCTACCACTACAAGGTTGACCCCTAGCCCTATGCATACAATGTCTGTGTGTCTGTGTGTGTGTGTGTAAGAAAGAAAGAGAGATAAAGAGGGAGATGTATACATGTCTATTTATTTAAAAGAGCATACAATATGAGCATACTGAGATAGTTCGTATTTTCTGTGTACAAGACTTAAGTATTTGTACAAATGTTGCTTTATTGGTGCATTTACTGGTGTAGATCCAGTATATACTGGTACTGTCTGTGTTGCTTATCTCCACCTGCAGACTGACTGAAACAATGACCGGGTCCTCCAACCACACAGTTCTATATGAGCTATTGTCATCTACCTTTATCTCACACTCCAAATGGGACACACGCAGAGCAAGAAAGAGGGAGAGAGCGAGAGCACTAGCAGAGCTGACTAATCACCCCAATTACAGTTATATGCTCAAAGGATCAGGTTCATTTGGGTGTACTAAAGCTGATGTCCCCTATTAGGATTTGGGTGTTAAATTTTGTTTAAATAGCAACGCAGTGCTAATGTGTCACTACTGGACATATGGACACACCTCCTGCTATGTGCATTTCAATTTTGCAGTCTGGGCATTCAGCTGAGTCTTATCTTCAATGAGTGAAGTTATGTCATCCCGCTGTCCACATTGGCCTTTTAAATTCTTCAGGGTGTAAGGTAATGTGGATGAAACATGCCAGCATATGAGTACCCCATGACTCCTCCAGGGTGGACTGGACTGAGAAATTAATGACAACTGGGTACAAAACCACCATGCTCTCTCTCTCTCTCTCTCTCTCTCTCTCTCTCTCTCTCTCTCTCTCTCTCTCTCTCTCTGTGCGTAAAGGCGCGCTTGTTGGTGATGCATATAGCTCCATAGCTCGTGCCTTTGCCCACCTCTCAGATTCTGAGCCGTGACGTATTTATTTTACAGTGGCACGCTACTTTTCGCGCCGGTGCTCTATCTGCTCGCGAGGGCGACTATTTGGGGAGCTAAACCGCGCCTCGGTCTCGAACCGTTTCTTTCCGTTTGCCGCCTCCCTCGCCAACAAGCTCACCTTCCATCCGCTCAGTCCACCTCTGCCATCAGGAGGGAAATAACGGGACCGTTCTCGCTCTCTCTCCCTCTCTCTCTCTTTCTCTCTCTCTCTCTCTGTCTGCCATCACTCAAGGCGTTACATTTCTGAATGCAAATTCCTGAGCAAAACTTTCTGGAGTAGCTTTTCAACTTTATAAAGGGAAATTTCCACCGAAGGCGCAGAAAAAAAAATGCTGGGACGTTATCACCAAAATTTTGTTCTGTCATCCCTGTTTGGATGCTTGGCTTGTCTTGTCGTGGCCTCTGTCGTTAGTGCAGACGGTAAGTTTATTTTTGAACCATTCCTAACCGAGACACTAGACTAACAACATCCGGACCTGCAGCACGAACCGTTACGCAGAGCGCTCCATCGGATGCGCGCGGGCAAATGGGTGGCACCTGGAGTATCAGTCGGTGCGCATCCCGATTACCGCCAGCCGTCATCCTGTCAGCACGTCTAAAACCTATATTCCACAGTCATACTGAGTATACAACGCGTTTTATAAACAATAGAGTGGTGCGTAAAAGGCAGGATTGCCACGGGAATGTCTGATTGCAGCTCTGTTTGGCCAGCGTTGCGCGCAGTATATCTCTCTTTTCTAGCCCTTTTCAGATGCAGTTTGAGTTGCCACAAGTCTAATTTAGATGATTTCACCTCGAGAAAACAAGACTGAGCTTTATCTTTGAGCACATGAAAAATCTTCGAAACGTTTAAAACATTTTAGCAACTTTTAAGTTTGTTTGGTTATTTCCCCTAAAATCACAGCCCGCAGCATAGACATCATTATGTTACTGATGATGGTAATGATCGATGATGATGATGATGATGAGCTTATGCATAAATTCAGCCCACCACTCCTCACTCACACCTTGAAGCTTTATGTGAGAAAGTAGCCTACTTAAGCTTTTCTGACAGAAAAACCCTCTTTAATCGTATACCTCTAACCTCAACCTCTTTTCCTGACCAAGATGTCTGATAGAAAGACTCAGGGGCTGATTTTACACATGAGCTCATGATGATGATGATGATGATGATGATGATGATGATGATGATGATGGTGAGGGTGAATATCCATACAGTGTTGGTGCTGTATTGCAACGCTGGAAAGCTGTTTTGATGACAGTTAATCCCTCCGTCTAACAACTAGGAGGTTGAGAAAGTAGACCTGGCCAAAACTCACCTTCCCTGAATTCTGCTTTATACATTGATGTGGAAATGTATTCAGGGTATCTCTCCATTTTACACCGATCCCCAAAACAAAAGAGATAATTTTTTTGTTCAAATCTCAGATCATGTCACCTTGACTCAGCAGCAGCTGTATGTTCAAGCAGCAGTTCCAGTGGGTGTCTTGACATTTGGGTAGTGCTATGATCATCCTTAAAGCCCTGAAATATCATCCATTATTTAAAAAAAAAAAAAAAAAAAAAAAAAAAAAGCTCATCAAAATGCAAAAAAAATATAATATATTTAACAATAAATTCAGTTGTGGTACCCTGACACTGTCTCTCCATGGGTCTCTCTTAGTCATGTTTTCTTTATCTTCATGTGGGGAGACATAAAAGATTGATGAATGTTATTCTAAGTTATAACAGCCCAATAAACATTTTTGACATTTTTTGGCTGACTCATTATGTGTCGCTGGGTAAATGTATCCTTGTTCCATCCACTCTATCATACTTCTGTTTCCTGCCAGAGAGAGAGGGGCGGGTGAAGAGGTTTTGCACTGTGGGAACATTATTCTCTACTCCCTCTGCACAGGTCGGCTTTTCCTGTTGGACCTGAGGAACTCCTCTGACCTCCAGAGTTTCAGAGATGCTGAGCGGGCTTGTGCCACCCAGCATGCCCGCTTGGCATCAGCAGAGGAGCTCCATCATGCTGTGGTAGAGTGCTCGTTCTCTGCATGCACCCGTGGGTGGCTTTACGGGGGCACAGTGGGGTAAGAAACAGGATTTTTACATATATATATAAATGTATGTTTGAGTGTGAGGGAAGCCAGTATTTTTTCTTAGATATGTAAGAAGGAGACGGTGGGAGATGTCAAAGTTCAGATTGTGTGTGTGTGTGTGTGTGTTCTGGAGAGACAGATGCACACGAAAATGAGGCTGGAGGAAGGGAAGAGAGAGCGGGAAGATAAGAGAGTGACACATTTGAAAGGAGGAAGGCGAAAAAGAGCGAGAAAGAAAGATTGAAAGAGTCCTCTGTTCCTTCCTGAAGGAGGAGGGAATTCTGAGCTGGGGTGTCATGTCGACAACTGCCTCCATTTACACCTCTCATCTCCACGGTAACATGACACACTGCACCCATGGACCCGCGGAGAGAAACAGACAGATAGACAGACAGGCAGAAAGACAGAGTAGCGTTGATGGAGACAGGCTTCTTGTCAGCTTCTTTGAGGTGACTGGCAGCTTTTATCCTCTGCCTCAGAGGCACTTTGTATGCACAGAAGGTACTGCAGACTTGTGGCATCACTGTACATGGTTTGAAAAAAAGGTGATTTCAGGATTACTGGGAAGATTGTGTTCAGTATTTTTTGGATGATAATGTGAGCCAGTTGGTTTCAAACTGAAGGTTTGGCAGCCAAAGCCAGCTGCAGACAGACTGAAATAGCTCCCTGAATTATTCTGGAGAACGGTGGCTTTAACAGATGAAAGGATGTTCACTGACCAGTCCTAAATTTGTATAAAGGTGCTGGTTATGTCATGTTCCTCTAGTCCTCCAAATACCTTCAGAGTTAAGTAGACTTAATAAGATATCGTAGTCTAATAGGTTAGCAGTCTAACAATGTGCTAAATGTTGGTTTATTACATATATCGACTTATTCTGTATGAAAAAATGTTGAAAGACATGACGTGTCCTTTCTAAACTACCTTATATAGGAGAAAGCTTGACAAGCAGCAGTGTGGACATTGTGTTACGAAACTGAACCTGTTTCAAAATGGCGGCTGCCCTAAAATGGCTAAGGCGGATGTCTGGTTGGAGGGAGAGTAGACACATTTTTGATTCCTGTGTTGGCCAGTGGACATCAGCTTTCACACCCTCTTACCATGTTTCACAGTGTATCATCCATCTATCTCTCTGTCCGTCCGAGGCTGAGTTCACCTCCATCCCTTCCTCTTTCCCCACCTGAACTCTGGTCGTCCCTCTGCTCTTGTGTTGGTGCGGAAAATGGAAGTTAACAGAAAGTAGGCCAGAGGTGTTTCATGGCGGCCAACATTACCTCACGGACACTTTATCTCTCTTTTTCACTCTCTCATTTTCTTACGTTTCCTTCGTGAACATGTGAACATGAATGCAAAAATACACTCACACACATACAGACATTCACACACGGTTCCACTCCCAGACATCAACGCCTGCTGTAGCTGCACAGCATCCAGCGTGTCAAACAGGGATGTCTTTACTCAGGAAAATATTCTCTTGCATCGGATTAAGCTTCCTCCTTTTCTGGTCTCTCAGACTGAGACAGTTATGTTGCCTTGTAATACTTCACAGTGCCTGGAACTGCCTTCATTTGCAACAAGAGTATCGTAACACATGTCGCGTTTGGAGGGGTTATGTGATTATGTGCACAGATGCTCTTGTATACACATTCACTGTGATTTACAGCATCATCATCAGGCCGTGTCAGAAACAGCAAGATTTGAATCCAGCCTCTCTCCTCACTTCCTTCCTCTCCAACCTTCCATCTTTTTGATGTTTCTCTGCACTTTCAGCCACGATAACCCCTCTCTGCCACCCAGTATCCATTATTGACCCAGGTGGTACGAGGTAGAAGAAGGTGCAGGGTTTTGTTGCAGAGGCAAATTGACAGATTTCAGACTTTTAACTGTGCATACTGACGCACTAAGCACAAGGATAGCAGGGCCGTATACTGTGAAAAGGGACAATGCAAGGCTTTTAACAGTAGCAGAGTATATTTAAATGTACGAAATGTATGAAATTACAAAAACAAAATGACAAAAAAAAAAAACAACAACAATAACAACAACAACAAAAAAGCTGAATAAGCATGTAATTTATCAGCAAGCTGGGCAAATCATGTGACATATTCTGTAGAGGTCACATGATCCATGTCACACATCGTCAGATAAAACAGTTCAGCCGCTTACAGAGGGTGCACCTGCAGGAGTCAGCAGTGGGTCTCTGAGTTATGTTCAATAAAGAAACTGTGTGTGTACAAGTATAGAGTCAACACATGTTTACCACAACTCTAGAGAACCCAAGAATGAGAACTATGTAGAATCTACTTTCTATAAACAGACCCTATATGTAGAGTCTGTAGGCAAGGGACAAGATTTTGGTTTCAGAGGTGCTCTGGTCTCCACTTCCGTTTCCGTTGTAGTCTGAGTGGTTTTATGAAGGTAAACAGTCCGTGTGCGGAGCAAAAGAGGCGGAACGCATTGCCAGAAATGTCATCTGGACCTTAAACACCTACACAATGTTCTCTGTTTGTGGAAGTGGACCCATGTTGTACTGCAGTAATGTACTGTGGTCACTGTAAAAAGTTCGCTGTTTGTGTATTGTGTGGAGAAATCTTGGACTTGTGTAATAAAAGAAAGAAGCCGTTCCCGACTTGTTTCCGGCAACATCAGAAAACCTGACAAAATTGGCCCTCACCCCCAGAGGCTAAAAAATGGCAAACTCATGTTTTAAAGGTGCACTATGGAAGTTGCTGAGGGTCAATATAAGTGAGACATTTATATTCAGCTGGCAAACTGGCCAGACTGTGTAGAATCAGCCATCACACTGTGTGCTTAATTGAAGTTTTTTGCCCGTTGAGTCTAAATTGACCTCACTTATATCAACCCTCTGCAACTTTACGTAGTGCACCTTCAAACCATATATTATTCGAATGCTGATTTCCATCATTTGTAACTGTACCTGGCACAAACTCACCCCTAGCTTAACAATGAGAATCGTACCTCGCTGCTTTTTGAAAATGTACACGGTCATATACATCTTCAAATTGTCCATTGAAAAAGAAGGCTGCAAACTGTGCAACAGTGTACAATAATACATCGCCTTGCATAGATTTGTACATGTTTGTGTAAGTTTGTATTATATGCAAAATACGAATATATGTTACACAAAATTCATTGTCTTGAATACGCCTTTATGTCGCTGGCTGATTTAAGTTTCGTCATCTACAATTTTCCAAGCCGTTCTCTGTGATGCTCTGTGGAAGCAGACCCGTGTTGTACTGCGATGATGTCCTGTGGTTATTGTAAAAAGTACTTCTAAACATAGTAATGAACTGGGATTGTTCACAGCGTCTAAGGCGAACAAGAAGCTGCAGCAAAGTATCAGTTTCTCGACGCTAAAGCTGGCAGCGAGGTTATGCTATATAAATTATAAATATGCACATCCATTCATCGCTCTCAGTTACATTCCTCATTGCTCAGTCCTTTTTGTTTTTTTCTGTTTTTTTCTCCCACAACCTACAGCTTTCACTTGCTGTGACCCATGCCCTCTTCTCTTTCTCTCTTCATCCTTCCTCTCTCTTCAGCACCCCCCACACCCACAATTGAACTCAACAAATCAGGGTTTCAGTTTTCTCCCAGAAGTCCTGTTAACCCAGGTCCGTCCCGGTCCACCCCACTCATCCGCTTTTCAAAATGATTTTTTGCAGCCTCACCGGGGCTTTTAAAAGCTACCGGGGGAGAGTGTAGTGAGGATCAGGTGAACAGAGATCCCCTCTCTGTAGCCAGCACATCCTGGGTTTGAATGGTCCATCAGTTTCTCAGACAGAATTGATCTCTTCACTTGCTCCTGTGCGGTCGTAGTTGTGCTGTTTTGACTTTTTTTTTTTTCTCAGAAGATTTGAGGCGATCATGGCGCTATCCTGATTTAATTTTCAGAATTGTATTGACATCATTTTTAGCTCTGTTACATAATACCAGGCCCTTCTCAGATACACATGTATGCCCGCACACTCTCTCACACACACACACACCTGCTATAACACCTTGTTCCTACCTGTCAGTCATTCGGCTACCCCGGTAACCAATCACAATATTATTGGATGGGTGGTGTCCTCAGTGGACAAAATTAACCCTCATCCCTCAATTTCACACACACAGACACACACGCTCACACACCCTTTGGTATTTTCCTGTAACAGTTATGTCATGTAAGGTGAGGGTTTTGAGAAATGGCCCTGTGTTCAGGTGAAGACTTCTCCGCCTTTGAGAGGCCAGTCTGTCTCCCCGTCTCTCTCTCTCTCCCATACATGCAGTCACTGCTGCCTGACGGAGCTCCAGTTTAATGTGAAAACAATCTTTGTGTTTTTTTGTCTCTCTTGGAGTGTTTTCCTGGCGATTTTCTGTCTTACTGCCCATTTCTCCCTCTCAGACTTTTGTCCTTATAAGCTGAAGTTAGCATGGCACAGGCATGCTGCATGACTCACACCAGTTCTCACAGTCGCACTGCGCTGCCAGTCAGATTCTTTCCGACTGCTGATGCTTTGATTAACTCAGTTACACAAGTGCACACACACTCATGCACGCACGCATGCACACACACACACACACACACACACACACACACACACACACACACACACACACACACACACACACACATAGAGGTACACATGCAGTCTTTTTCATTTAATGATGTGTAACCCTTCAGTAATTTAAAGGATTATATGTTGTCACTTCTTTTAGTAATTCTCAGAAATTTGTCAAAATTTTCTTGACTTTTCTTTCCTCCATGTGGTTGGTGGGTGCTGGGAACAACTGTGGGAACATGAACGTTCAATTGGCCCAAAAAGCCTGAGTCACTCTTATCTGTTGCTTTTGGAAGACAAATGGGTTAATGATGCCATAACTTTGGTAATGACATGACAGTAAAAATATACTAGCCACTCAACATTTTTAGCCACTTAAAAAGCCTGTAGGCCTTGGGCACCGATCATATTATTCATTCAGCTCCTGTGAATCTATCAGGTTGACGATTGCCCTGTTCTTGATCCTTACTAACCCTTAGTGTGCTTTACAAGGCTGACTGCAACTTAATGCTAAGTGAATGATAAGTGAACAGCCATTCCTAATGGGCCATAGTATCATAATATTGTGCTATCAGCTACAACTGCTGATACTGCACCATGTCTGAGCCGTGACGTGTGTGTGAACTCTGATGTCATGCTGCAATAATATTTGAATAAGCATCAGATCTGCTGATGCCCAAGAGAGCAGCTAGTCTGTGCGTGTGTGTTCAAGTTTTAAGTTTCAAGTTTATTTGTCAGATGTGCAGAACAAGAAGCACTAGCCAAGGAACGCTCACTTAGCTGACTTCTCTTGAATAGCACTATAAATACAACAAAATATGCAGTTATGTAGTCAAAATAAATAAAACAAATGATCACTGAAAACTAAATAAAGGCAATATAAACTACATAGACAACAGTCAGTACAACATACATAAAATATGATATGAACAGTACAGACCATATTGTACCTGTATTTAAATTATGCAGTTAAAGTACATAAGAACATTTGTACATATGAATACGTGTAAATGGACCATATCATCTCTGCTCTGGGTGTGCAAATAGGTGTATATACATTTATATACCTGTAAAAGGTAAAAGTAAATACAAAGAGAACATAGAACATAGCGTGTGTGTGTGTGTGTGTGTGTGTGTGTGTGTGTGTGTGTTTGTGTATGCACATGTATTTGTGATGGTTCCCATTTGGATACATAGGCACATAGTCCTGTTCATATACTGTATGTGTGATAGTAAGAGGAACTCACACTGCTCCTTTATTCTACCTGTGTTCTCTATCTATCTATCTATCTATCTATCTATCTATCTATCTATCTATCTATCTATCTGTTTCTAGGACTACTGTGTGTAATATTGTGGGCAGCACACTGAAAGCTGTAGATGTGAAAACAGAAAATGCCACAGAGGACACCACGCACCTGGACGCCTTCTGTGTCAAAGACAAGGGTCAGTACACTCAACATGCACACACACACACACACACACACACACACACACACACACACACACACACACACACACACACACACACACACACACACACACAAACAGACAACACAAACACATGCATGCACTCATAAATCTTAGCATATATTGTGTGTGCTCATTTATCCTGACCTGAAATGGCAGTGAGCAGTGGTCAGAATATGAATGGATGAGGTTTGTGTGTGTGAGTGTGTGTGTGTGTGTGTGTGTGTGTGTGTGTGTGTGTGTGTGTGTGTGTGCATTTCTTTTTCCTGAAAAATTTACTGAGGTGTGAAAGAGGCTGTGTTCCTACTTTCCTTCCTTCTACCTCTCTTCTTTCAGCGCTCTCCCTGCTGTGACTGTGTGTATGTGCGAGCGTATAGGTGTGTATGGATGCATGTGTGTGCATGCGCAGGTCTTTGCGCATGTCCATTTGAAAGATTTTATCCAACTTTGTTTGTAAATCTTCCTGTCTTTTCATGATTGTGTCTTTCATGATATTGTATTATCCATAAATGTAAGCTGTACTGGAGTAGAAGTGAGATTGTACACACCTTTCCACTGGCAGAGATCTGACAGAGGAAGGGCCAACGGTTGGTTTTGGAGCCGACCATTATTGGACGCCACCCAGAAGAGGTCTCTAGTCTTTCCTCATACACAGTAGAGCTACTGTGGCTGTTTGTACACCACACACCCTGAGGCTGGAAAGAACACTGTGCTATGGGAAGGACGGTCGATACCGAACCACTTAATGCAGAGGAAAGCAAAGATACAACCCCACAGTTTGGGCAAGGGTTACGGTTACGGTTAGGGTGATGCTAAGGGTTGGGATGATGCGGGTTTAGAAGTGTGAGGTGTCAGCCAAAGTTGAGTTTTGTATTGATGCACCGCAGGGCAAACTATTTTAAAATTCCCCAAATACTTTGCCTCTACTATGATAGAAAACATGGACAAGTAGGTGTTTTCACATAAACAACTCAGTTCTGTCGGTTACAGCATCATCTGTAACGTAAATGTACGGCTAAATTGAATATTTTATCGCCAAAATGTCAGACAAAGACATCACCTGGTGTTGATTGTTCATTGTTTTAAAACCTCTTCTGATAATATCTAAAATGTTTTACCCTTACACCGGTGTCATTGGTAAGACCATTAGTTGAATTATTAAGGTTCTGTCTTACACCAGTAGTATTATAAGTGTTTCTCACAATTATAAGCACATTTTCAAAAAAAAAAAACAAAAAAACTTGTAGCTTGAAATATTCTTATCTATTTCTTTTGGAAGACAAGTTGGCTTGTAACATCATTAGCACATTTCATTATATAATAGCAGAAATATACCATTCAGCCAACAGTTTTAGCTGCTGCAGCTTTTATATCACTGTATCTGACACGGTGAAATATATACTTTGGAACATTTTTAGACAAATGAAGTCTCAAAGAATAACTACACAAATTTCACAGACGTCATATTTGAGTTGAGATAATACAACTGATAACACAACTGCTTACAAAGTGAATTTATTTTATGTATTCAGACAGTTGGAAAGTGGGGAAGGAGACAGGTCAGCCAGCAGGGGCACACATGTCGCACACAGAGAATAATTATAGTCCTTTATATTATAGTACTTCATGTTTGATTTAGTTTCATTTATTGTAACATATTTTGTGGTAGCTTCACTCTTATGTCTTGGGGCATTGGGAGAAGATGTTTTGCAGGCTTTAGAGTCATAAAAAGATAGATAGATGCAATTTTTTCAGCATTTTTTTCCCTTAATTAGGTCATTCCCCAAAAATCTAGTACATTGGAGTGGAAGTGTTAACGATCAGAGGTTTGTTGGCAGTCTTGGAAAACCTTTTTTTTTTTTTTTTTTTTTTTTTGGCCAGAGATAGATATTGTTGATAAATTCCAGTAAAATCCTTTAAATCAACACTTGGTATGATCCTTTTGGTTTTTTTTGGTCTTTCACATGTTTTGCCTCTCTGTGTTTGTTGTTGACAGATGTGCCTTGTGGCGACCCTCCATCCTTTCCAAACACACGCCTCCAGGGGCACACAGGATTTGAGATGGGCGATGAGCTGCTGTACACGTGTGTGCCAGGTTACGTCATGCCCAGTGGGCACAATGCCTTCAGCCTCCTGTGTGACAGCTGTGGAGAGTGGTATGGACTAGTGCAGATTTGTGTCAAAGGTAAGAAGGTGTTGAAAATGTTTATGCTGGACAGAGAGACAGAGATGGAGAGGGCGAGACACTGGGAGTGCCCCCTCCTCTTCCCCCCAGCCTCATCAAAGCTCTGCGCTTTGACCTAGACAGGAGGTGGCTCTGAGGTCACCCTCCTCACTTCCGTGCTTGTTAACTACTAACTCTGTTAAGTGACTGGTGCGTGATTCCTGGCTTTTGAAAAACAGAGTCTCAGTTGTGAGCTGGGATAAAAATGGCTGCTGTGACACCTCTGTGTTACATGCCATACTATGGCCCAGTTCACAGTGGAGGGAGAAGTGGGCAAAAGTCATCTATGAAGGCAAAAAGTCTTTGTCTGTGATCAACTAACAGTTTCAGGCGAAGAAATCCTGTCTGTACTTTAAACTGCTCCCAGATGATCAGAATATAAATGTTTTCTTTGGGGTGTTCCCATTTAATCCATCCATCAATGCAGATGTTCTGCATGATTCACATATTTTGCTTTAGTGAGGTGTGACACTTTCAAAAACTGACTAATTAAATGAGTTTTGATCAAAATGTTGACCAGGCATCTTTGTTTACTCTTTCTGCTTTCACAGATGAGACTGAAGCTCATGTAGACTATGAGGACAAGTTCACAGATGCCTACGGTGAGCCAGAGGACCACAACAAGAAGGGGAGACCAGAGGAGGCTCATGGTGAGGTGTACGAGGAGGTGCATGGAATGGCACACACAGAGGAGAAGAGGGGTCAGGAGCAGGAGGACAACTACAGTGTAGAAGCAGGAGAAGAACATCAGGACCAACAGGGAGAGGAGGAGGCAGGAGGAGAGGAGATTTCTGTGGATGAGGAAGAGGGTGGGAAAGTGGAGGGAGCTGTGAAAGAGGGGGAAGGGGAGGAGGATCTGGCTGTTGAGGACTCTACAGCACATCCAGGGTGGGAGCAGGAGAGGGAGGGGGTGACAAGAACAGAAGCACCCGTCTCACTGCTCTCCCAGAAACACCTCTTCTGGTTCCCTTCTGAAGCCTTCCAGGATGAGGGACATCCTGCCCCCACCGATCCAATCACACAGACCGCCTCTGAGGGTGAGAACCGAGTCAGAGCCTCAGGCGCCCAATCAGAGGAGAGTAGAGAGTACGACAGCCAAGAAGCTCACTACCAGCATCCTGTTGATCCTGATCACGAGCAGCACAGCTATGGTGATCATGACAGCCACCATGACGACCGGGATGACCATGACGACAGCCACCATGATGACCGAGATGATCATTTGAAGCATTACATTCCAGCTCAACGCAACGACCTGGACAAGCACAGTCGCTATGGAGATCACGACGGCCATAATGACCACTATGACATGGGCGAACATGAAGATGAGCGGGATCGCGTTCACTACGGCAGCCAGGGGGAATATGATGATCAAGATGAGAGTTACAGTGAAGATCATGACCGTGGCAGCTATACTGACCATGACGATGTGACTGAAGACCATGATGACACAGACAGAGAACATCCAGACGGCTCAGAGGAACATCCAGACCACGATGACCATGATGATGGTGAGAAACACTATGGCCTGGGTGGAGAGGAAGACAGTAGAGACCGTTACGATGAGTACGATCACAGTGATCATGAACATGATGATCACGACAGCTATGAAAGCCATCACAACCATTATGGCCATGACGATGATAGTGATGGTGACGGTCATCAGCATGTGGTCTTTTCTGTGGGCACAGATGAACGACAGAATTTCACCCTTGAGCGAGCAGGCGGAAAACCTACAGCCACTACAGATGAGACCTGGTTGGACGGCTACCCTGTCATTCCAGAAGAGGCGGATAAAGGCGGCTCCACAGAAGAGGAGGGGGGACCAGAGGATCATGAGAGAGAAATTATTGTTGGGGTGACAGACAGACCGAATGATTTGGAAATGAGTAGCTCCATCCCTTACACCAGCTTCCCAGAGGCCACTGTGTCCGCCACCATGGAGCCCAACTCTGAGCAGGACCGAGTTGAAGGTGTTTGGCCACACCTCCATGCCTCTTCTCCCACCCCTGTCAGCACCGAGCCCTCAGACTCCCCCTCATACCTCGACACCGAGGACTACGACACACAACATGTAACTCCCACCAGTTCCTGGGTGGAGGATGCTACCGAGCACCCCTTCCTTGATCACGGCCCTGCCCCACCCATGCACGATGATGACATCATCACTGGGACCAGAGGAATGGAGGGGCACACTGAGCACAACCTGACTGGTCAGGTCGGGGAGAGGGGCGAGGTGGAGGGAGAGATGGGTGAGACTATGTGTAACGGTGATGACTGCCCGCCCCATCCTCCCACTTCCTCCAGCCGAGGTCCCACAGTGGCGGCCATCATTGTGGCGGTGTGTGCGGTTGCCACGGCAGTCATCGTCGGGGCATGGTGTTACCGGCGGCGACAGCAGAAGAGCTCTGTGTACGAGATGAACGGGAAGGGCCAAAGTCAGAGCAGACATGGCCAACAGATAGAGATGCAGCAGAAGGTGTAAGAGAGAGATGGAGACAGAGGAAGAGGGATGGACAGTGAAGGGCTGCAGAGACACTGGGGGGCGGAGGGAAGAACTGATGCAATGGAGCATGGGGAAGGGATTTGGAAATGGGCCACAGATTTGGAGGATTTTGAAAGGAAAGTATGGCCCCTCACCTTGTTAGACATTACTGCAGATCTCAAAGTTTTTGGATAGGTATAAAGTGATGGGCTGTGCTACAAAGGAAGAACACAGGTGCTTATTTACATGCTGAGGGAGATATGTTAAAGCATAAATAAGAGTTCAGTCTTAACCATTAGGTAAGGTAAGCAACTGCCTAGGGCCCCCCAAAAAACCACGGGCCCCATATAATACAAACTGAATTCATGCCAAAATGTTTTTTCACATTTATTATAGTAAGCTCTAATAACTTCAAACAAGCAAACCAACTTCAATTGTATTCTTGTTTGAAATTGAACACCCCCTCTTCTCTTGCAAATATGGGCTTTTCCATATTTCATATTTCCCCTCTCTCACTGCGCAGATACAAATGAAATGTGCTGGTAGCAGTGCAGAAAAAGTGCAGAACAGAAACAAATGAATTAGTCAGTTGAAGTTTAATTACCATAATAAATATGAAAATATCTTATTTGCCTGGAGCAGAAGATGATGTTTGGTGGCTTCCTCGGTGCCACACACTCCCACAGTACACTGAAACTGTGAAGGCAACATTTTGTCCAGTGGCTGTGATAAGGACAAAGGGTGTAAAGTGTGTGTGCAGAGGTGGGGGTGGGGGTGTGGGCAGGTCTTTGCCTAGGGCCCCAAAATCACTAAAACCGCCCGTGGTAGTTGTGCTTCACCTACTTATAGGTAATATGGAATTTTCCCTATCTCTGTTATACCTATCCAATCATTTTCATAGCTCTCGTATCGAGTTTGGGAGGTCGAGGGGTTGTTCCTGGACTCGACTCAGGCCAGGAGGCTAAAAAGGGAGACTGGTGGTCGGCTAACCACAGCAGAAGACATACCCTCCTGAAAATGAACTGAGACTTCAACCTCCAAAGCTCTTGGACAATGTGGTACAGATTCTTTTGTGTTACTTTGCTATCATTTTTGTTATGCTGACTTCTGCCTGACTGCTCAGTTTAGTGTTGATTTAGCTGTGTTGTTGTTCTCTATCTCCGGACAGAGGACGTCTTTTCTGTTTTCGTTTCTGAATATTGTGTTTGTAAAAAAAATATATAATAATAATAATTACTCTTCGTGTTACTCCATAACAAGAGCCCAGAAGTTTAGAACACTTCAGATCGTCGCAGCAAATTTGGGAAGATGGTCAGGAATGAACAACCTGGAGGAAAAAAGATATTGACAAGGGATAGGAGAGGTGCGAGAAAGAGGGATGATTGCTGGCGGGAGAAACATTTTAAGACTTCCTGCCTCTATTGGTTTTGACATTCAGCCGGTGAGAGGTTTAGTGGGGGTGTCCAGACTGCAGACTCAGCCACTGTGTGTGTGTTTGTGTGTGAGAGAGAGAGAGTGTGCATGTGTGTGTCTGTCTCAGGTCAGTGCGATCTGCCGGTCAGTGGTGTGTCGTGTTTGAAGGTTCTCACTGAGGAGACCGGAGTTTGTACTGAGGGACGCCGCTGGCATTCAGACCAACTAGAGATCAAACAATGTGGTGCTGCCACGGCAACAGAGAGAAACCTGCTATTAGACAGTGACAAACACTGACCTGTAGCTGTAGATACTAGACAAACACGTTCTTGATTCGTCATTTGTCAAAATACAATATGAAATGTTATAGTTTCAGCTTTAAGAACTAGAAATAGTCATGAATAATCTGAATACTCTGGGTTTTTAGGTCATGCCAAATTACACTTTTTTATTACACCTGAATAGTTCAAAGAAGAAGAAAGTCTCTCTTTAAAAAAAAAGTAAAGATTTGTGTTAGTATATATATATATATATATATATATATATATATATATTCACTCTCTTTCATGCTGGAACCAAATCCTTGATATGGTCTATAGTTTAAAAAAAAAAAAAAAAAATAGAGCCTAGTAAATGTAAATAACTTCAAATAGCCATTAGGAGAGTCATACACTTAGAGATTGTACTGTATAAAGATTAAAACTTATCTGACATTTATGCAAATAACTTAAATAGAAACTGCTTTATTCATAATTGCTGTCAAAATGGATGGTGGCTGGCAGCCAAAGATCTGGTGTCATCAGTTTGTTTGTTTGTTTTTCTTCATACATATTTGTTACTGACACATCATTTCACATGCAGTATGTCCTCGGCTGTTTTGTAAAAAGCATTGCGTATCTCATGGCGTTATGTTTAATCTGTTTGTGGAACCAGCATTTGTTGGAGCTGGGTGGGTGAAGTGAATCACGGTCAGTTCCTTTCTAAACTTGATTTCATTGAAATTGAAGTGGATCATTTTATTGAAAGCATTTTTTGCATTAAAAAATCAGCTCTATTTTCACAAACCTGATTTGATCCTAACTGCATGGCGAGGATGAGAGAGAGAGTACATATAGAATATGTGATGGGAGCCTCTGTTTTCTGTAAATATGAACCTCTTGACTGTTTCCAGCTGCTGTACATAGCATAACATGAACTTTAACAAGGCAGACAAGCTCAGCTGGTATCACACAATACCTCTTCAAGTCTCATCTCCGCTCTCTTCTAAATTTACTCCACTGCCCTTTAACATACCTACCATTCCACAGCGCTGGTGATACACAAGTACTGCACTTAGTACCATGACAGTCTGCTTCGGCTTTGAACGGGCTGGAGGCAGCGGTGGCCATGTTGTTGCAGATTGTCAAGCAAACAAGGTATCTGGTTTCACACCAGATTTATAATGACGCCTGAAGTGAGTGATTGCAGTCGTCAGCTGTGATAAAGTGCTGACTCTGAGTTTGGCCTCATGTCACAATCACTTGAGTGTGTGCAAAAATGTGAGAGAAAAAAAAATTAAGGCTGAAAAGGAAAAGATTTACCGGTGCTGACTGAGTCACATGATGGTATCTGTCTGTTTCTTCTTCATCTCAAACAGCCTGATGTGTTTGATGTTAGGATGAAGTGTGTACTGTATATGTGTTGTCTAGGTCAAAATAAACTCCTAAACCTGTGACTCTGTCATCCTTATTGGGCTAGATATATTAAGGGTTATTTATATTTTACCTTAACACCTTAACAAAAATACATGGTAATATATTGGAAAACATAGTACAACATATTAAATCGCATTTTTATTGGAAGCCAGTGCTTTTTATTTTCAGTATATTACAATATACATATGGACCTTACTATTACATGTAAAAATATTTTACAATAGAGGCACAAATTATAGTCAGTTCTGACATACAGTAATTTTATGAAATGTGAATGTGAGTTCCCATGAGTTACCAAAACTCCTCACTCTTACTCAGTGTGGATGAACATACAATATGTATATTAAATATGTATGAAACAAGAGTATTTTTCCTGATAATTATTCATCACAGTTAACACAGGCTAGAGAATAGAAGAACATTTGCTTTCTTAAATCTTTATAACTAGTAAACAACTAAAAAATAAAAACACTAAATAATTCAAAATGTTGACTTCATATATAGGAAAAAGGATTTTCTTTGGATAAGAGTAGGCACTGTCATAAGCAGTGTAACGTGTTGTTTCGACTCAGGGTTAGTTGGACACTTATTTTCATTGTCCATTGTTTTTGCCAGTCTGTGTGAGTGTGTGTGTGTGAGTGTGTGTGTGTGTGTATGTGTGTGGGAGTGTGTGGATCTGCTTTGGTCACATCTCAAGGTGTGACTTTGACCTGTGACCTCTAGTCCTGAGAATAAGACTTTTATCTTTACTTTAACCCGAGCCCTCTCCTGTCAAATCATGTGTTCTGCTTGTTGCTGATGTGTTCTAAAACTGGCGGCAAGTAAACGGTGCAAAGAGAGGAGCTAAAATATGAAATGTATGATAAGGAAAAAGAAATAAAAACAAGAAAGGTAAAGGTAGATAGGAGTGTGTGCGAGAGAGAGAGAGAGGGAGAGAGAGGATCCAGATAGTGGTAGACAGAGACAGTATGACAGAGAGAGAATGTTCCCCTGTGGGTTTCTGACACCACTGTGTGACAAACTGCACAGAGACTCAATGTTCAAACATTATTAAACAACTCAGTGTTCTCTCTGGCGATGCCTGTGCTCAGCACAGCCCCGGACCCCGTCAGGTTTCATCAAAAGGAGCCTTGCAAACACCCCACCACTCCTTCAGCTCTCCGTCGCCTCCTTCCAGTTACGCTCTCTAGGACTTATTGGTGCTCGAGTGTAAAATCAATGGACTGAAGTGATTTTGTTCCCGCAGAGTCACGTCCGCCAAACAAGCAACTCCACTGTCCAACAACACTGTAATGATCACTCAAGAGATTTGATATAAGACAAGTGATTTTTTATTTATTGTAAAAAACGGCCGAGACAGCAGACAATTTCATCGATAGACACAATCGATTCACAGTGGAGGAATAAAGGCACAAAACAGTGAATAAAAAAAATCTCCATCATCTTCGCCGTGTTCCCATTTAGTCACTATAGGCTACTGTATGTCCATACCACTGAACTGTATGTTTAGTGCACAGATTTAAAAAAAAAAGTATAAAAATATTCAGGATGTGGAGCTGCAGGTAAAAACACAGTGACCAATCAGAGAGCCTCTTACAGTACCCAATAAATACTAGCTGGGGAGAGTTGCTGTTGTTTTGTTGTTTGTGTTTGTTCTTCAGTGTTTAGCCCGAGTTCCCAATGTGCGCTATTCATCCTCATCCAGGAACTCATCCATAAACTCCACCACCTCCCCCTGTGGACACACACACACACACACACACACACACAGAAGCACATAAAAAAATAAACCCGAGTAAACTAAATATGCGCCATATTGCTTGAAAGTGAAATTTGCCTTGAGAGAGTTAGCATATTTCCTCCCACTCACAGTTCTATCAGTGATTCCTCATACCTGGCGTTACTAAAGCGATTACAGTTAGAAACAGAATGGTATTTACCACATACAGCATGTAATCCTGGCTTATGTTTGGTTGCCCTGATAGGCACAGTGTTTGTGCTGCATCATAATGACTTAATGAGACACCAGTGTCATGCTGCCACCCCATGGCCATCTGGGAGACTGCAGCCCAGTAAAAAACAGGGGCCACATTGTACTGCAGGCCATCATGTGACCAAACGGAGGAATTCGGTGTTTTTCCATACTTTACAAGGACTGAGCCTTTGAGAGCAGCACACAACCTAAACCACACAATTACTGATTTTACAGGGATCATGCAGGTCTATTTTAAGTGCAGGTTGATACCATATCTGATCTTCCCAAGGCGCAGTTGAAGATAACCTTCCAGAAACATCCTGTTAAACACACACACACACACACACACACACACACACGATACACGAAAACACACACAAAAATGATATCACCGGCACAAACCTCGTCGTCGCTCACTAGGTGCTGTCTGGAGAACTCCAGCATTTGTAGCTGCATGGTGGTCTGGTTGTAGTACCGTACTGCCTCCTGCAACACACACACACAAAACACAAAACACAAGAAGAAAGTGTGTTTGTGCCTGCATCTTGTGATAGTGACACTAACACACAAAATGGGGACAAAAACTGTGTGTGTTTGGGTGCAAAGGTGTGTGAGCATGAATGTGTCTCACTGGTCTGGGATTGAAGTCCTCCTCTGTCAGCCCCCATTTGTCTTTGTGGAACTGGTAATATGCCACGTTGTTCTTCATGACTTCGTCGTTAGGGTCAAACAGCATGTAGCTGGCCACACATGGCACAGCGTTCTTCAGGTCGTTCACTGAACACACAGCAGCGGAATTACAAATCACAACATTATCAACACAAGCTATTAAAAAAAAAAAAAAAAGCCAAGCAGCTTAAATTCATAGGTACACAGCACCAGAAGTCTTGATAGCTGTCCTTGATGAAAAGTTAATACAGAGATAGGAAACAACAACTAATTTCATGAAAACATTTAGAAAAAGCTCCAGCAACAATAAAACCATAACAACATGGCACTTACATTTGTAATAGGCAAACTGCAGGTAGTGGTACATTGTGGCCACAAACTTCTCCACGACGAAGCCTCCTACGACAGGTGTGAGCTCGCTCTCACACCTCACCTTCCTCTCTAAGACCTCAGTGTAGTGATCTGGAGAGGAAAGGTTATTACACTCACGGATGGAAAGAAATCAAAATTCTGCGTCAAACTGCGGGTGAAGATTATGATGAAATGAAGAGAGTAATAGACTTGAAGAATGGAGAAGGGGCAAAAAGAAAGAAAAGACCAAGACAAAGGCAGAATAAGATATTATCAGATATTATAAAAACTGAAATTTAATCTGACCCTGGGGTCTGGATTTTGGGTGATTTACAAGGACTTAATGTGGATAAAAAATACTATATATTACTTGCAGGTACAGGTGCAAAAAATGCATTCTACAAAACTGAGAATCTGAACTTCCTCCTCCACAGAGGGAATGGTTGAATGAGTTAACATCCCATTAGACACCTGAAAAGATCTCGTATAGTGTCAGGAGAAAACCAGCAACATATGAGAAAATATGGGGCTTTCTACTAAGATTGCTTCCCTCATTACATCTCCTCCACTAATGAATTAGTATGGAAACTTGCCCTCCTGTCCCTCTGCTTAATGTGACTTAATATACTTTATTAATTTATTTTAATTTAATTTATTATCAATTATGTATTATTTTCTCTACTGTTCACCTGTGAATGAGCGAGAACTTTCTACCATATCAGGGTTGTGGTAGGGATTGCTTTGTTTATTTTTCTGTCTTGTCTTTCTTGTATGTATTTGTATTGTATAAGTCTACAGAACAAGACAGAGCCTGGGGACTTTTGACCTTTAGGGCCATAAGAAGATGCAGTGACAGATAGATCAGAGGGTATAATTAGAGGCGGGACTGAGGATCACAGGGATAAACTGACCAGCTATGGAGGGGTAGAAGTCTTTGAAGTCTTTGACCTCCCTGGCACCCTCGGAGGCGGCCAAACACTCATCGTAGACCTTGAAGAAGTCCCGCAATGCCAGCTCCATGTCTGACACGGAGGTACGGTAGTTACCCCCATTATATGCCCTCACCGCTCGTACAAACAGTGTCTGGAACAGCAAAAAAATTACAAAAAAAAACATTGGAAAATGGGACACTGAAGATGCAGCTCTCCATTCAGTCACAGTTAATTTTGGATACAAATGCAGTATCAGGGCAATTCATATGGTTGAAGAACATTCCCTCATGTAGTAAAATGGTAAATCATGCACAATAATAAAAGTGCAGTGTATTTGTGTTGCCTGTTTAATGAACAGCATCACTACTGATTTCTATATCAGAGATTCCCTAACTTTTACCAGTTGAGAACCCACAAAAAGATACACACCAGACTTCGGACTCATTTTGATGAGATTTTATCACAAGGCACACATCTGAGGAGAAATTTTGTTGGCAGTGTTTGACTTTGTAGAGCATTATATAACAGTCTGATCTGTACTGTATGGGGCAGTAAAACCTTTGATCAAAACAGATGTCCCTATAAATTCAGCTAGTAGATTAAATCACAGTGTGGTGAAATTAAAGCTGTGCCATATTTTGCTGGGGACCCTCTGCTGCTCTCCCAGGATCCCCTGTAGGTCCCTGGACTTCACTTTGGACACCACTGTTCTGCATGATGCTGACCACTTTGGCAACTGAGCCACCACAGGTTCCCACCACAACAAACCCCAGCACTCCCACAGAGCCAATAATAGGATGGCTTATGAGTGTGTGTATAGTAACAGACTTCTGTGCCTGTGGGTTTGGGTGTAACTCTTGCATTCTTCCCTGTGTGTATCCTACGTTCTGTGCTTTAAGACGCCATAAAGGGTTCAACTTAAAGAGCATCTCACTCTTTGTCTTTCTGAATGGGTGTGTGTACCTCATAGGATTTGGTCTCCAGGTCTTTGAGGTGTTCGTCAGCCCCGGGCAGGCTCCTGTAGTAGGCCATGTTCTTCTGCATCATCTCGTCATTTGGGTGCTTCAGCAGGAAGGTGTGGGCTGCAGACACTGCCTTGGCCAGGTTGTCAGACTGGCAGGAAGAGCACAGACAAATTTGAGACAATTAATTATATTTGGCTCCATCAGTGCAGGAAAAGATGCCAGGCAGAAATGTCAGGTCCTTAGCAAACCAGGCCACAGGCCACACGCCTGTACATACTCAGATACTATACTTGTCTATCCCTCACCACATAATGATTTGCAGAAGTAAGGACCAGCAAAATGTTCCAATTTAAGGGATGTTCCTCATCTTTGTATGTCTGCGAGGACAGTTTGTCCTTATTAGAACAGAAAAACAGAAACACACACATAAATACATCTAAGGATCTCCACTTGTGGAGGACAGAGACCCCCCTTGTGTACCCGTGGCATTTGGTGACGTCAAAACACCCATAAGGGGAAAAAAATCCACATCCATATCAGTGTCAGTGTGTGGTTTAGGAGATTAACTTCCTGTAGGTTATGATCATACAGATAAACAGCCACCAAAATACCAAGAAAACAATTAACTTACCCGACAAAACCTCACTCATATTAAACCCAATCAATCAGTTTGACGCTACTCTGATCCAAACCGTGAATTTGGGTCGTAAATGTTTACCTCATTATAAAGACATGGGTCAGATGAGTTCAAGATCATTACACCCCCGACTGAGCTATACCCCACAAACTTATAACACATTTTGAGGTCTCGGCTCGCTCACTTTGAAGTAGGCGTACTGCAAGTATCTGTACGGCTCCCTCCTCTCAAATTCCTCCACGGTGTCCCGGCTGGGCATGGTCTGTCTGAAAGCGGGCAGCCCCTGCTTGCACCGCTTCAGGCACTGCGCCCTCTTCATGACGTTCCCAAACACCCGCAGCTCGGGAAACTCCGCAAACTTCTCCTCGTCGTCCAGCCGCAAGGAGCTGCAGTTGAGGTTGCAGAAGGCCTCGCTGTCCCGCAGCAGCCGGTACAGCCGGAGAGAGACCTCCAAGTACTCCACGGTCTCCTGCCATTTCTCCCCGGTGTACTGGTCCAGTGCGTATTTGTACGCCGAGTCCAAAGGCATGAGCTCATGCCTCGGAAAGCTCCTGAAGCTGTATTTCTCATACTGGGAGTGGACCACGGTGATGCAAAAGGCGAATAACAGTACTGAGAGGAGTTGAGAAGAGGTGGAGGGTGCCATTTTTAAGTTTGCTACAGGGTCGTGGTGGTGGTGGGGCAGCTGGGATACGTCTACCGGATCCCTTGTGTGCGTGCGTCCCTAGGACCGCCTCAAGTCCCACCACGTATCCGGACACAGCTTCCCCTCCCCCGGCCACAGCACAGGAAGAGGCACGCTGGCGGGTGGGGGCCGCTGGAGCTGCTCCTCCCACCAAATCACTGCTGTTGTTCTGGTGGTACACAACTTTTGTAGGCACCATTAGTGAGAGAATAGACCTTTTTCCCCTCATTGAATTTCATTTGTTTTGTGGGATTAACTCATACAACTTCTCAAGGGGTGGCTGAAACACTCAGTTTGCCATTTTATTCCATTTGAGCACTGATCAACCTCTGAAACAGGCTACATATCTTTTAAATGTTGTTTTCAGTGGGCCACTAATTAGACCCCTGCTGATGGCGAGGCGTCCCTCCCCCTCCCGCTGCCACGTAGAGACATTCCTGGCAGTAAAAAGTTTTGAGTCTGCCCCTTCCAAAATCACCACAGATTGATTCAAACACCAGTATCCCAGTGTGACAGCCATAGAGTGCAACCTTAATGCGCAACAGGCATATTGAGAGTTTGACTCCAAATCAGAGGCGGGGTGATGTTTGCTCATTTGATGGTTTCAAGGGATCCTGAGGGGATGGTGAGTCTGCAGCTGGGAGTGAGGAGACTTCTACGTTACCACGTTGACACATCTGTGAGGCTGCACTGCGCATGAGCACGACGTGGTGCCCAAACGATCCCATTCAATCCCGGACTGCGTCAAGTCAGCCAGAGAAAGACAGACACAACCCGGAAAGAGAAGATTTTGCCTTCAACATTCACTCTTAGGTTCAGTCTGTGTAGTTTTGGTTAGCCCAAAATCTGCACACTCTATGGCATCCTCCACAGCCACTGGGAATATGCAGTAATGATTGAAAAAAATAAATAAATAAATAAATAAATAATCAATTAAAATTTACCTTTTAATAATATTAATAATAGCTGACGTCCTTCCAATAGTCTGTCATAAGTCTTTTATTGGAAATTTTGGGAAGTCTATGTGGCATGTTGGATAGACCTGTATGAGCACAATGTATGCTGCGTCAGTCAATCCGTTTAATTTAAAAGGCAGAATCACCATGCAGCATGGTCCCGATACACTTTACAACTAAAAAAAATACCTAGGGGAAATCATACGGCAAGCAAATAGAATACTAAAAGTTATAGAAATAAATAATATAAAAATAAAACACCAATACACCATATAATTACAAGAGATGGGTTAAACATGCAGCAAGCAAATAAAACAATAATTAAAATAACACAGCCTTATTAAAACAGAAATGTTAAAAGGGTGTTAAAAAAGGTGTTGACCTGAACAAGTTATAGGGTAGGCTTGACTTCAGTTATTTTTCATTTACTAAAGATTCATGCTCAGGGTCTATTGTTAGTTTTCATTTTGTTACCCTGCGTGTATTGTATATGTGTGTGTGTCACCCCAAAACACAACAAAACGAAAATCACATTGCAATATAAAGTTGGGCAGGATTTTATTTTGAAAGCTGTAACCGGACGTGCCACTATTTTCTGGGTAGCTTGACACTGGCTCGTTCCGGGACTAGGGTCAGAGGCAGGACGCTTATCCAAAGCGGAGCAGAGGAAGCGAGAACCCGGGGAAGAGGCAGGGAGCGCACGTACAAGGCCGCGGTTGTAGTCAGCAGCAATCGTTAGAGAGTTCATGGCTGTGAAAATGACCCAGTGCGTCCACAGGGTGTTGTATCTGTCGGTTCTGGTTGCGTTCGCCGCCTGCAACGCGCCCCCGGTACCGTTAGACGACATCATCATTGAGAAAACTTTTGTGCCAGAGCAGTGCGGACGCGCAGTGAAAGTAGGGGACTATGTCAGGTATCACTATAACGGGATGTTCCCCGACGGAAAGAAGTTCGACTCCAGGTAAGCGGCGTGCGATGCAGAACTTTATCTATAGGTCTCTGACGCAGAACGGCTCCTGCATGTGAAACAGCGTGCACCGGGCGCAAAGGCGGAGTGCGCGTTTTACGGGTCTCTACTGTAAGCCACGCAGGCAGGCACGCAAGCAGGCAGGAGTCAGCTGTGGTTGTTTATTCATAGCTTAGTGGTCCAATGGCTTTAAAAACCTTCAGTTATCAAGAACCCCCTAATGACACCCCATTTAATCCAGATTTTGTCTTGAAGAACCACATCTGAGGAGAATTGTGTTATCAAAGGGGATTTTGCCATAGGATCACTACAGGATCACTACAGGATAAGTGGGGTGACAGCAGTCGGTGCAGAGCAACCTGTGAACAAAGTAGTCATATTTATCCACTCACATCAATTAATGAGTGAAATTATGATAGAATTAAACAGCACCATTTTCCTGTGGACCTCGCTGGAGTCCCTCATGAGCCCCTGGAGGTCCCTGGACCCTATCTTGGGAACCACAGGCCTAGTCAGTGGAGGACTGACCTGTGTGCCTGTTTAATATCTGTATGATTGGATTCATAACTTTCCTCTTGATTGATTTTTGCTCAAGCACAAAAAATAATAGCTGCACCTGATGAACAGACAAACTAGAGAGATTTACGAGCATCAACCCATTTTTTGAGTCCTTATGGACAGTTCTGGTTTCGGCCAAAGAGACAACACGAAGATTTTACCAAGTGAGATTTAATCGATGAGAATAAACAGATGAGTCAGTGTGACTTTGGGTGACTGAAGTGATTCCTGCTCAGTTGTTAGCCTGATATAAATACAAGCCTGTATGAAGATCTGTGTGAGCGCCATTCACTATTTTCTCTGTCACTGCAAGAAAATGAAACCTGGAAAAGCGGTCAGTGGTAAAGACCTAAAGCCAGAACCCAAACAAATAGAGTTACTTTTAGGGTATGGTTATGTTTGTAATGTTTGCTTTAGAAGCAAGGTGATGAATGAATATAAGTCATTAACATGGTACAAAGAAACTATAAATATAGATGTTTGTGTATGTGTGTTCCAGCTATGACCGCGGCAGCACCTACAACGTGTATGTAGGCAAGAAGCAGCTGATTGAAGGGATGGACAGAGCCCTGGTGGGAATGTGTGTCAACGAGAGAAGACTGGTCAAGATCCCGCCACAGCTTGCCTATGGAAAGCAGGGATACGGTAAGTGTGTGTGTGTGCGTGTGCATCTGTGACAAGTTTAATATCAATATCTGTTTCCCATTACACTACTAACTGAGTGCTACGGTCACTCTGGTGAGGAAGTAATGAACATCTGGGGTTTTGAATTTTTGAGAAGTGGCAGAGAATGTAGTGTGCCTTGTGTTGCGTTGCACGACAGAGTGGAGTTTATTCTGTTAGCGAGCTGTCATAAATACACACACGACTGAGCGAACGCAGACTTACAGCTGTTGGCACAATACGCAATAACAATGAGAGAATGTGGTTGAACATTGGCAGAGGCACAAGGTGCAAAAGTGGCTCTGGTGACAGTATTACATTGTGCTAGAATAGGTCTGGTCAGAGAGGAAGTGGGCTGCTCCCAAGGGTCCATGTTGTATGATGTCAGCGGGACAACACAGCCCAGGAAGAAGGTCAGGAGAAGCTGCTTTAGATCAAGACTCTCAGCTGTTAGTAAATCCAGTGCAAATATTAACTGAGCTTTTCAACAGTGGCTCAAAGACTTCTTGTCTACCTTTGATCTGTCAGCCTAAATCAAACATGTTAGAGTGTGCTTGTTTGTGTTCATGTCATCAGAGAGAAGAGTAATGGAGGTATCTTTGCATATGAAGAAAAAAATGTTTGGGCCCTGTTTGCATGTAGGGACTGGTGTGTGTTCATGCACATATGTATGTGTGTGTGTGTGTGTGTGTATGTGTGTGTGTGTGTGTGTGTGTGCACGTGCATGAGTAAGATAATGGGACAGAGAAGAGGGAGCTGGGCATGTGTGGACATGGCATAGCTGAGGGTGTGTCCTCTTCTGCAAAATCATATGAGAGGGAAACACGAGAGAGAGAGAGAGAGAGAGAAAGAAAGAGAAAGCAATCTGAAAGAAGAAGAAGAAAGGCGGGGAAGATCTTGGAGGAAGGACGAAGAGTTTTAAACAAAGACAGAGACCTGCCAGCACACCGGTAGTAAAGTTTTAATTGTTGCCACCCACAAATCCTCACTTCCCCTCCTGCTCCTCCCACTTCCATCTCTACAGCCTGACCCCCTCCTCTGTGTGCACAGCCACCGAAAGCCTGTGTAGCTTCTGAAAGCTGCACAGTGACAAGTGAGTGTTTGAAAAATGTGAACTTTAGTGCCCAGAAATCACATGACATGATGCAAGTAAACTGCACACAACACACTGGTGTTTACCAACACGGCCGGTCTGTGTTCCTTCATTCCAAAAGAATGAGAGGGCAAAAGATCTGATGTTGGTGATGTCTCTGTGGATGGAGGAACTGCTGAGGACACAGTTTGTATTTGCCCCTAAATTTTGCTTTGTGGCAGACAAATCAAAGCCCTGTTTTGTGATTTAAGCTGATATGATGGGTGGGTTTTTACACCAAAATCTTGCCCGGTACAGTTCTAAGTTCAGAGCACAAGTCACAATGATGGTTTTATTTTGATGGATCAAAAGCTCCTAAACACTGATTAATTTGTGGAAAATAAAGTTGTGCCTTAAATAAACGTCATCAATACGCCTCAGTTGTCTGGCTGTGTCTGTCCTACAACAGCTTCAGCACTTCACATATTGAAGGAAATCCAAAGACAGGTATTGTGTTCATAATAAAGCAATTTAGATGAATGATTACACCATTATTTACTGACTTCCTGGAACTCCTTGAACTTACAAATGAGTGCAAACGAGTGTAGGAGCACTGTTATTGAAGGTTGCGCTCCAAATGCTCTTCCAAGCTGCTTTGGAATATGACCTAAATATGGTTTCTAGAAACAGTGGTGGTTTGTCGTCTGGGCTGTGATTAGACTGTAAACAAGAAGACAAAGAGAAATGGCCACGGAGGGCCTGCAGGGGAAACACTGGGTGCCAGAACGGGACAAAGCATGCAGAGATGTGTGTGTATGGCTGAAAGAGACTGATACAAGTGAGATTGCTTTCATACAGTATTTGTGTGAGCGACAGATACAGTGGAGATTGAAATTACGACTCTCTGCTCTTCTCCTCCATCAGGCGACATCATCCCCCCCGACTCCATCCTCCACTTCGACGTCCTGCTGCTGGACGTGTGGAACCCAGAGGACGGTGTTCAGATCAACACCTACTACACCCCTCCCATCTGCTCCAGGAAGGTGGAGGTGTCGGACTATGTGCGCTACCACTACAACGGGACACTGTTGGATGGGACGCTCTTCGATTCCAGGTGTGACACATGTGAACCTCCAGAATAGGTGCAAAAATAGCTGCAAAAATACAAAGTGTTCATTATGATGCAAAACTGAACCCAAAAAAAAAACAACAACAACGAACCATTCAATACACAAGACACCCTACAAAGTGCAGTGTTACAAACAAATCCACTGTATGAGAGCCATCTAACCACACAGCTGATGAATTAATGAATGTACAGAAAGTATTTTATGTTTGTTTTAAGTATTCTATGTAGACTTTTTACTGATGTACTAAACAAACCAAACTGAAATTGAGATTGTGACCCAAAAACCGCAATACCAAACCGAGCTGTAGATTTATTGAACTGTTACACCCACAAGTATCACAACGCATGTGCATGGAACCAATAATGTATCTGTTCCTTTCCTTGCTTTCCGCCGCCCGTCCATCCAGCCACACTCGTCTGCGTACCTACGACACTTATGTTGGGATTGGCTGGCTGATAGCCGGTATGGACCAGGGACTGCTGGGGATGTGTGTCGGAGAGAGACGCATCATCACCATGCCCCCGTCGCTTGGATACGGCGAGAATGGAGATGGTGAGGGTTTTTTTCTGTTCGCAGTCCTTCAACAAAGACATTCATGACACATCACACACACACACCAGTGATGATTATATACAGAGGTTATACTTCAGCTAATAAACAGGTTTTTGCATTATCTTAGCTCATAAACCGTGATGAATTCTCTTTGCATGATTGTCTTGGCTTTGGCAATCATTTTCCAGCACACTACACCTTGGCATTTCGTGACTGATTGTCAGTGTGTTTGCTCACCAGATACTGACCAGTTAATGAAAGTAGGAAGAGGTGTTTCAGCCCAATGACTGTGAAATGCTTGTGTAGCTTTGTGTACATACTCCAAAAAACATTCAATATAGTGCTTTCTATATGCGTGATATAAGTTTTTCCCCAGTTGTGACAATTTATAGGTTGTCATTTTACACCTCCACTTCTTACACTCTGTGCTCTCCAGGTAGCGACATCCCAGGACAGGCGTCTCTGGTGTTTGATGTTGTCCTGCTGGACCTCCACAACCCCAGAGACAGCATCACAGTGACCAATCAGCAGGTGCCTGAGCCCTGCACCAGGAAGACTGTTGCTGGGGACTTTGTACGTTACCACTACAACGGCTCACTGCTTGATGGAACGTTCTTCGACTCCAGGTGTGTGTGTGTGTGTGTGTTTTCTCTAATATTCATAATGTTATTAATAGTGCAGAATCGCTCAAGGGTGAAGCTTTGGGTCATGCAATAAAATTCTCCACAGCAATCAGGCTTGTAATGCTAGAAAAGGTTATTTTTCACCCGTTATTCTTTGTCTGTTATTCCTTAAAAATCCTCAAGGTGGCAGCACATCCCCATAAATCAAATAGAGAAGTGCTGAGGCATGATCTCAAACTTGAAAGCAACCACAGGAAACTTGTCCATGACGCTGTAAAATATTGTGACATGCTTTTCATAATCTTCCTCTTTGTGCCACTTGCCTTTTATCATTCAACCGTGTACAAACATCAGCTGACAAATGTGAAGCAGAAAGATATATTGCATCATTTAGTACAGTGCAAGCTTTTACAAAAAATATGTATATTGAGAAGTGGTTCTGTGTTGAAAAAGAATATGTTTTATTGCTTCCTTTATTGATGTGGACATAAAAATCTTCAGGAAGGAGGAAGTAAAATTTTAATTCAACATTTGAGCATCACCCTGCATTTTGTAGAAGATATGATTTGTGGAGGTTAATTCTTGAGGGAAAAGAAACCAAAAATTGGTGGAATTATCTCTTTACAGCTCCTGGGACGTTTCCCACAGATTACTGAACACTAGTCAGTTGTCTTCCCAGCTGTGTGGATCATCAGCTTGCTTGTTATTTTTCAAAAAATTCTGCTGCACATTCTGTCCAGGCCTCAAGGACGTCCCTTTAGCACATTGAGATAAGACCGTAAAGAGGGCTGTGTTTAAAGCCAGCTCCTAACCTTCCTCCCACTGATAGTTCCCTGCTTTTCGGAGACAGATGAACAAGTCAGGGTCAGTGTCTGCTCTCACCATGACATTCAGACCGTCCCACAAGCACATACAAATTCTAAAATTCAATAAATAGCCATGTGACTCCTAATATTCACACACTCCCAATCCACTGTATTTCTAATGAAAAGCACACTCGCTGTTTTTTGAACAGTTTTAAACAAATATCATGATCAATACTGAGTTGGCATGTTACTTCCACAGCTACTCACGTAATCGTACCTATGACACCTACGTGGGCCGGGGCTATGTGATCGCCGGCATGGATGAGGGGCTGATCGGAGTCTGCATTGGAGAGAGACGCACCATCACCATCCCCCCACATCTGGCCTATGGAGAGGAGGGCACAGGTGTGTGTGTGTGTGTAATGTTTAGATATTCTTGTGTGAATTACAAGTGCAATAATTTTTCCTCATTTTTTTTCTTCTTGCCCTCTTTCTCTCAGGCACAAAGATCCCAGGCTCGGCGGTGCTGGTGTTTGACGTTCACATCATAGACTTCCACAACCCGTCGGACAGCACTGAGATCACCGTTACCTACAAGCCGGAAGTGTGTGACAAGCAAACCAAGAAGGGAGACTTTGTCAAATATCACTACAATGCCTCCCTGATGGACGGCTCGCCCATCGACTCAACGTGAGTAAACCTGCACCCCTGTGAGATATGCAGCCTGAAGACTGACTTGAGGAAAATGAAATCCAATGAAACTAATGAAACTACAGAGAAATACTAGACTAGGCTGATAATGTGATCTTACATTAAACCCTTTGTTAGATGGAGCAATGCCCTTTTTGAGTAGCGTGTAAGTGTAAAAAGGGTTCTTAGAGGAAGACCAGAGTGTAAGATAAATAGCCTGAATTGGAGCATATGAAGGAAATATGCTTGTGAGCTAGTGTGACTAACTAGTCAAGTGTAATATTTTTTTTTTTTTTAAGGTTTCCTCGTTCCCCTGTGGCCTACTCCTCTCTGTGCTCTCTCTCCCACACACGCTGTACATGCAGTGTTTAGTTGACAGGTGACTGAGGTGCGATTTTTACCAAAACTCAGGTGGACAAAATCATTACAAGTAAGCCTGTAGGAGTTTGAAGGGAGATTAGAGGTGACGGTCGCTTCAGGCAGCCTCACTGATTTAGTCTCCCTCATCAGAATCAGAATCAGAAATACTCTATTGATCCCCAAGAGGAAATTGGGTCAGTTGCAGTTGTTCTAATTCTCAAGAAAAAAAATGAACATGAGTTGAAATATGGGCGGCACGGTGGTGCAGTGGTTAGCACTGTCGCCTCACAGTGAGAAGGACCTGTCCAGGGTGTTTCCTTGCCTTCGCCCTATGAGCGCTGGGATTGGCTCCAGCACCCCCCCGCGACCCTAGTGAGGATAAGCGGTTTAGAAGATAGATGAATGAATGAATGAGTTGAAATATAAAAAAAGAAAATATTAAAAATATGTGCATTAATCCACAATAATATGACATTTTCCTTAAGTAGAGTTCATTTTTCTCAGTGTTTTACATATTTATGTATCACTTTCATAAACCTTTTTCAGTATGGGTATCTCTTGAGGTGCCCTGTGCAGACAGCTGCAGTCTGCTGCACACGACCAAACCACAAATCTGCTGCAATTTGAAAACTCTTTGGTATTTAGCGGTTAACCATGTGCACATTCGTACCTGATGTCAGCACCAAGTTCACAGCCTCTCAGTTCCTCTGCGTGTGCACTACCTCGAAGTCTATTGATTTAATTTCATTAAAGGTTATATTCCTCTGGGCTCCTTGGTAGCTCAACCAGTAGAGAATGTACCATTAAGGTTAGCTTTCAAATCCAGATGGACGACTAATGAGAGGACAGCAGGTGCAACTTATTAGCCTGCCACCTTTTTCCACAGTAATCAGGGACCTCCTTCTCAGTTTTTCTTCTCTGCATGGAGGAGAAAGCCTGCTAACGAGGTTTGCTGGGCCAGAATCAAACCTCCATCCCTGCAATAACAGAAACCTAACAATTCTCTCCATCTGGCAAAGTCCACAGTAATAGGAGAGTTTTATCAAAGACAAGGCCAAGGCCCTTTGCTGAATGCAGAAATGCAAAAAATCCCAACAACAAATCTTTAAGGAAAGGTTATATTCCTTCATTATTTTCCCCATTTGTCAGGGCAGGATTACTGCATGTGAGCCATAGTAATGTACTGTTAATGCACAGCTAGACACCATTTGGAAAGTAGAGGCAAATATTAAGTATTAATATTAATATTAGATATTAAATATTCACCCAGCTTCCCCAAGAGAATCATGAAAGATGCCATCTTACGTGTCCTTACGTCATATATTTTGTGTCTTTTGTATCTGTGTGCTTCAGTTTATGGAGGCAAAGGATCCATGTTTCATGTTTGATTGCTGCATCACAGATATTTTCAGAAAACTGAAACGGAACAGAAAACAGAAACTAAACAGACCTAATTATTGTTTTTCTCTCTCGGTCTGAATTGATTTCAGGTATAACTATGGAAAGACATACAACATCGTCCTTGGAGCCAATCAGGTGGTGCCAGGGATGGAGGACGGACTGAAGGACATGTGTGTGGGAGAGCGCAGACACCTTGTCATTCCTCCTCATTTGGGCTATGGGGAGATGGGAGTCAGTAAGTCACACAGACACACACACACACACACACACACACACACACACACACTCATGTACATGCCCAAATATATGCATAAACCCAGACACACAGAAACACAGAATACATCAAGATATTCATTAAGTGTCCTGTTATTCTGACACTTGAAAATTGTAGGTCGTAAATTATATTGACACATAACATGCAGGAGTTGACTGATTGACAGGAAAGGCATAAGAAAATAGGATTTTCCTATGCCTATGTATTAATAGACCTGCATTTTAACAAAAACATGACATAATGGACATATGTAGCTGAGAGGAGCACAACCACAGTGCTAATTATCACATTCCCTTGGTATTGCTCTTACTGCTGTGTAGCTGATGAAGTCCCTGGCAGCGCCGTGCTGTTGTTCGACATTGAGCTGATGGAGGTGGAGGAGGGACTTCCTGAGGGCTACATGTTCATCTGGAACGAAGACGTCTCCCCCGACCTCTTCACCGAGATGGACGTGGACCAGAACAAGCAGGTGGAGCCCTCTGAGGTACGCGGCTTCCTCTCCTCACCCCTCTTTCTATGAACACTGTGTGGTGGCTATTCTGTGATAGAAGCAGAGAGAAGGTGTGTTTCAGATGTTTATTCTTTCGTTTGCAAAGAAACACATTTCTCAAAAACACCTTGCTTCAGTTAGGTCACCATTACTGTTATCTGTTTGCACATAATAGTGTTGGTTTAACTCTATACTTTGTACTAGTGGTTGACCACTACAGGTTTTTCAGTGGCTTTCCAATGTATTTGTAATTTGTAGAGTATCTCTCTTGTATTTGTATTCTTAGTTTCCACCACAGTGATATTTTGAAACGCCTGCATCTGAACTATCTCTTCCCCTTCCTCCTCTTCTTCTGTCATCCGTAGTTTACTGACTACATCATGCGCCAAGTGACGGAGGGCAAGGGCCGCCTGGCTCCCGGCTTTGATCCTTACCGCATCATCGACAACATGTTCTCCAACCAGGACCGTAATGGAGACGGAAAGATCACAGAGGCGGAGTTCAAACTTAAAGCAGACGAAGCCGCCGCTCATGACGAGCTATGACGGGGCCGGGGTGTGAGACTTGGGTGAGGGCCTGGGGTGGGAAAGGGGAGGGTGGGCATTTCAGGGTAAATATTTGGCTGGTATGTGGATGATAGAGGGAGATGGCACAGGGTTCTATATGTGTACAGTTAGCTAAAAACAAATGTGCTCAAAGGGCTGTCCACCTTCATAAACTGATGCAAGGATACAGAATCAGAGGAGTGTCAGAGGAAGTCTTGTACTTAAAGGAATACTCCAACATTTTGGGAAAAATATCTTTAACTGACTTACCTGGACTGAGACAAGATGTTTGATACCATTTTCACCTCTGTACGTCCAGTGGTTCGGGTCCTATGGGTAACGTTTCGTCTTAGCTTAGCATAAAGACTTGAAATCTATGGGAGTCATTAGCCTGAAAAAAAAAAAAAAAAAAAAACTCACAGCAACTCTTAAGCTGTCTTATTCACATAATATGTTGTTCTTTTTTTTTAAATTCCAAAACATGTTTTTCAAATACACATGACACATTGTGTAAATAAGACCACTTCGGAGTTACTGTAAGGTTTATTTTTTTACGTTGACAGAGCTAGGCTAACAACCCCCATAGACTTTAAGTCTTTATGCTAAGCTAAAACACTCTGGGAAAGTCAGAAAAGGGGAATTTTACCCAAAACGTTTAAGTATTCCTTTAAAATATTGTCCAGGAAATAAAGTATAGGATCAAAGGAAGATTTGGGAACTAAATGTTTAAAAAGATAGTTAAACATCTACGTTGAGGACAGTAATAATTGTGGTTGACTTTTGTTTACCTCCTCTCACATCAAGTTCTTTGTCTTTTCTGTAATTTTTTGTGATATTTTTATATGGAGGAGTACAAAGGTACTCATATATGAGAGAACAAAGCAACACCTCGCTTCATGCTCTCTGCATTAGACACTCCTTGGGTCAACTGTCCCCCTTTCCTCTATGTTTTATTCTTCTTAACATTTCTTAGTTGTGTGAAACTATAATTTCACTGGGTGTCAGCTTGTCTCTGAAAGGTCCAACAGTCTGCTGAGGAGTCAAGCAGCATGTGATTACTCACTCTAATATCTTGTGGGTGAGGGGAATTTTATTTTGCCTCTTGGATCTCACGGTGTTTCTGAATGTTACATCACGAGTGCATCATTCATTTCTTTTCTGAATGGAAAGAAACGGGACAGATCACTATCCAATAACCCTCGTGCACAGGATAGGATTTGAATATTTTACAGATGGGACTTTCCGACATTTTCACTTGTATCTGTTTTTATCTGTTCACATGCATTTTGTTTTTCCTGCTGTCAAATCATCCTCCCACGACACTGAAATTTCTGAAATTGTGATGTGTTACTGCGGCTTCTCAGTCCTTTATCGCCTGTCTTTGTCTTCACCCAGAACTTGACACTTGACCCCTTTTTAGGATTTTGTGTGTGTGTCTGTGTGTGTGTGCGCGCATGTGCATATGTGATTGTGAGAGAAAGAAAAGAGAGAATAGCTTAGTGTGTGTGTGTGTGTGTGTTTTTTTTTTTTACTTTTTCATACACAACAAAACTGAGGCTTGATGGTAATGATGTCAACACAAAAGTTTAAACTGATTAAAGCACCAGAGCTACCTGTGTTCCTGGACTGTGTCTGCTCTTTTCTTGAATACATCTGTTTCTTCTGTCTGCTTCACTCGCCTGCCTGGTTGGTAGGCCATCCGGGGAGCAAGAACGAGTCACACCTCCATCGAAACAAGTCATGTTGACTCATATTCACCCTTAAAATCTTGTTCTACTTTAAACAGCTGAAAAAATCTGTCCTTAGACTCTGTTGCAGAGTAAAGTGCGCTGAACATATGGAATCTGCAATGTGCTTTTAATACAACATGTTTCTGACTCAAAGTCACTGTTTCAGAGGATAAAAGCTAAAATTTGTGGAATAATCATCTGGATATCGACCTCTTGCAATGCAACAGTCCAGCGATGGAGCTCGATCTGCCACTGGTTGAGTTGACTCCCCTCTGAGTCACCTTTGTTCCATTAGTAAGATGCAGAAAAGTTTTAGCATTAATAGGCATGCAAAGGCAGTGTCTGCATTAACCACGAGTTGTTCCATTTCCTCTGTGTGGGCATACTTTATTTTCCTGTTTAAGCAGCTGTATTGATGTGTGGTCCCTCTTAGTTGACAGAGAGTCGTGGCGTCTCTGCGTCATTGCTTCAGCGGCTGTAGCAGCCCGGAGAGGGAGAAAGCCACTGAGAAATATTCTAACAATGCACTTTCATTTGCATCAGGTCTCTGTTATCTGAAACACCAGGGCTCTGTTGTTGGCCTTTCAGCTAGCTCAGAGCAGGCACATTACCAGTTTAACACCTTATACACTATAATATAGATATATATGTATATCTACACACACACACACGCACACACACACATACTTTAAAACTAACTCTAAACAAAGTGTTGCCTCTGTTTGTGGTTAGGGTTAGAGTTAACCAATCAGAGGTAGTATAGGGGCAGGTCATCCATGATGTTCCTCTCCTCTCCCCTGGAATGAAAGACAATTACATCAGTCAAGGTGAGCTATACAAGTCTTGTACGACACCCACCTTGTTTGTTTCGATAACTTGTAAAAAACAAAAAATAATAACTTTCAAAATGAAATTAAACTCAGGCGGGATCAGGTGCAAGTCTTAAATTTACTGTGAAAGTGGCAAAAATGCAGTAATCAGAGCTGCCAACTCTCACGCATTGGCCGTGAGACTCACGCATTTGATTGGCTTCATACGCCACACCTCCGATTTCTCACGCTGAAGTGCTCATCAAGAGCCTTTTTTTCTTGACTAAAGACAGTTCTGTTTATCTGTGATCTATCTGTTGGTAAGTTATACCTGCAGAGCAGAGGCGGTGGCGGCTGGGCCACTTTTACAAGAGGCCCAGCCAATCACAAGAATCTTTTCGATCAATTAGGGACTTCCACTCACTCCACCGCATATTATCCAATGAAATAAATGAGTTAGAGGCTACTCACATCCCCCCCATCAAATCTCACTCCAAGGTTTTTTGAAAAGTTGGCAGCTCTTCAGTAACAAAGAGTGATAGTGAATCAGAGGGGATTGCTTTGTGTCCCCTGGTTGACCTTTCCCCCCTACATTCCCTGCTTCAGGCCTTGGCCCCTGCAGGCACTCACTGGAGATTTAGCACCATTACATCATCATAAGTTTCACTCCTAACCCTGTAGAGATTGTGGAAGCTATTTTAGGAAAATCACAAAAAACAAACAAACAAACAAACAAAAAAAACATTCCAATAATAGTCTGACCTATCGTTGTTGCTGAACAAAATTCAGCATTTGGACCACAAACAAAGCTTCATGGGACGTCACAGTGCTCTCTTGGAAATCAGTAGATTGGTAGACTCGGGTTAGTGGATGTTGTCAGGAGGAGGAGGAGGAGTGTGAGCTCTCGCACCGCCTCCCGAGCTCACTGCTGCGACATCAGACTGCCTGCACTGTTGTGAAGTCACGCAGCTGCTCAGGTGCGGTAAGGTTAGCGACTTCCTCCTCGAGCACCGGCGGCTACTAGTGCGTTTCTTCTGCTTCTTAAAGGATGTTATGTTTGTTATTTTGAAGTTTCGCACACTTCATGCATTGTTAGCGACGGTTCTCTGGTGTTGGGCGCTGCTGGACTTCAGTCATGGGGCGCTGCACAATCGCCTGTCAGGTGAGTGACGGAGTCTTTTTATTTATTTATTTATTTATTTATTTTTATTAGCGGGGTCTCGTGGAAAGCTGTGCTAGCAAGAAGCAGTTATGACTAACCCTAAGCTTGACCCAGAAACTGCCCAAAATGTAAAGCATTCCGCCGCCCCCCGGGATAAACAAATATGGCGTTTGGGAGACTACACTCCTGAAATATTGTGCCCCAGGTTTCATTTCTTGACTAAACATTGTGACTTTACCGCTCTCTGATTTAGCAGCAATTTTTTTTTTTTTTTACGTGCACAACCCTAACCCTTCCACCAGTCCTCGTTCAGTGTTTCTCTGCAGGCTGTGTTTATTCTGTTTCATGTATTTTTGGTGAAAAATGCTATATTTTATTTTAGCTCCACTACCTTGAAGTTTATGTAGTCCTGTGATTCTCAGTCCGGGATGGCTGGCTTTCTACCCCACCAGCTGGGGATTTGGGGTTAATTGAAGCTCAGGTGTGACTGTCCAGGAATAGATGGCTGGAATTAAAACTGGACAGATTCTCACCTCTGTGTTACTGCTGGTCATCTGTTCAGAGTTTTCGACATCTGTTAACTTTCTGTTACTTCGGTTTTGACCCGTGTTTTAAATCAGCCATAAAATACCTTAAAACAATTATTTATCATCCAATTTGTTTCTTACCTCTTGGTTACCTTGTTAGGCTTCCTTATCCATGAAAAGATTGGTTTTAATATTTTTGTTGTGCCCCCCTGGCCTTTTCTTTTGACAGCATACCCCTCGTTTTCAGTATTTAAAAAAAATTGCCAAAAAATCCCAAGAGAATTATATAAATAAATTAAAGGGTTGTTATGCTACCCGACTATTACTGAGGGGTATTAGAACACATTTCTTAAATCTTCATTTTTTATTTTTTTTTAAATTTTAATATTATTAACTATAGTAACATCTATGGTGTTATGGGTCAGTTTTGACCCATGTGTATTTACAGAACTTTATTACAAATACAAAATAAAAAGCAGAACTAGTAATTTTACAAAATGTAGATGTGCAAGGTCAAACAAACAACAACCAATCAAGCAAATCAAACCAACAGAAATAACGAACATGCATGTGTGGCAAAAAGGGACACTTTTAGTGTGTTCTTTGCAGATATATTTTTTGCAGGTGAAGCACAATGTGTTTGTCTTTCTGTGCTTATTGCTAGGGCAGACCTGACACCTCTTTCTTTTAGAATCCGGTGGTCTCTCTGCGGTTGGCCATCTCCTGGTCATTCGCTGGCAGGTGTAGGTGGCAGTCAGTTTGTCCAGGTTGTCCACTCCTCCTTTGTTTTTATTATAGTCCAGGATGATTTGGGGCTTTTTGTCACTTCCCGATGACACAGCTGCATCTGTGTGAAGAGTGGACAACAGTATTACATTCCGGTGTTTTTTTGGACAGTAGGAAACAGCAGTGGTGGTGTCTGTAAAAACAAACTTTGAGGATAGTGGAGCCCTGTCCTTCACCTGCAACATTTCAGCAGGCAGCTCGGGTTTATTTATTTATTTATTTATTTTACTGTGCCCACCATGGTGAGTTTTCTCCTGACCAGTTCTTGTCCAAGGTCATAGCTTGTAAAAAATTGTCACAAGTGATGTTGTGACCCTGCAGTCCAGTAGTCATATCGAGGACTACACGTTTTTCTTGTTTTTTTTCAGGGATGCCGCTTGCAGATTTGCCTGTGTAAATCTGCAGATTCCATGCATAGCTGGTTTGTGCATCACAGGCTGCCCAGATTTTTATGCCATATTTGCCTGGCTTACTGGGCATGTATTGACGGAAGGGGCATTTTCCTGGGAAAGGGAGAAAATGTTCATCAACTGTCACCTCTGGCCCTGGGTTGAACGTTAGTGGAAGGAGCTTCACCCATCTCTTCCAGACATCCCTGATGGGAGCTAGTTTGTCAGATCTTGCTCTTGTGTCTCTGTTGTCAAATCTGAAGACTCTTGTTATCATTTGAAATGTCTGAAGTGACATTGTTGCCCGGAAAATATTCCTTCCTATCGATGCGTCCCAGAAATTATCAGTGGCCTCATTGCTGGATCTGTACACTCCAGCAAGAAGAAGAACACCCATGTAGGCATCCAGGCATTTCTCATCAATGTCATTCCATGTGTCTCCATGGACTTCTTTCCCCTCAAGGTTTGTCATAGCGATGATGATTTCTTTTAGTGACAATGGCATAAACAGATCAAAAAATGTCTTGATGTCACTCACTCTCGTCACAGCAAACTTTGTGATCCTAGGGGTCATTTTGATGACATTTGCAGCAGCTGCCCTGCCATGCATGTCAGGAGGTACTGAGCTCCAACTGATGTTGCCACTTTTGTATATTCACTACTCACAAAAAGTTAGGGATATTTGGCTTTTGGGTGAAATTTATGGAAAATGTAAAATGTTCACGCTACAGTGATATTATATCATGAAAGTAGGGCATTTAAGTAGAAGCATACACTGGTGATTTCCTCATCTCAAACAATTTCTTGAAACAAAAGCCAACAACAGTGGTGGATATACCACAACAAAAAATGTCAGTGTCAATAACTTGTCATGTGCCCTTGAGCATCAATTACAGCTTGACAGCAACGTCTCATGCTGTTCACAAGTCGACTTATTGTCTGCTGAGGCATGGCATCCCACTCTTCTTGAAGGGCGGCCCTCAGGACATTGAGGTTCTGGGGTACAGAGCTCCGAGCCTCTACACGGCGACTCAGCTGATCCCATAGGTTTTCTATGGGATTCAGGTCTGAGAAAGTGCAGGCCACTCCATTTGATGTACCCCAGTCTCCAGCAGCCGTTCCCTAATGATACGACCTCGATGAGCTGGAGCATCAAACACCTGATGTGAATTTTGCCGTTAAACTCCTTGTTAGAGAACAGCAACTTGTGCAAAAAGTACTGAAACATTGAACAGTTGGACATGTGCACTCAAAAGTTTACAGAAGGTCACATTAAGTTCACCTGTAAAGGTTATAATGCATTTTCGGTTCATCCTGAAATTTCACCCGAAAGCCGAATATCCCTAACTTTTTGTGAGTAGTGTATATGTTTTAGCAGGTGAGGGAGCAGCTTCAGCACCGGTGACCTCCTCATCAGACTGATCTGATGTGTCTGTGTCTTCCGGCTGGTACTCCACATCGTCTTCCTCCTCAGAACTCTGCTCATCTGTATTGCTATGCTGGTCTGTGTCCCCTGCCTCATTCTCAGCAAAGATGTGATCCCGAGCTTGGCTTACAGTGAATCTTCTTCTCATTGTTGCGTGCTGTGTAATCTGAGGTGTTTACTCTGCCAGTCACCAAGGTTAATACAGTGGTCCCCAACCCAGTCCTCAAGGACCCCCTGTCTTCAACGACTTAGCATGAGCCCTTTAATCAGTGGTTCCCAACCCAGTCCTCAAGGACCCCCTGTCCTGGAGGTTTTTGTTTCAGCTCTACTCTTTCACACCTGATCCAAACAAGGCCCTTGCACATTCATGCACACCCTCTTCAAGTAGATCTGTTTCAGCCGATCAGCATAAAGCCCTTAAATGGATCAGGTGTGAAAGAATTTTTTTGTTACACAGGGAGTCCTGCTGGGTCTGGTGGACCCATTGCATTTTTGGGCTTTTAATTTAACATAATCAAACCTTTTTTTGTTAAAATACTCAGCAGATTTTTACTTCATCCCAAATGCAAATAATATAAACAATACATATGTTAAATTTGTTCCCTTTACCTTTGTAAAATCACATTTATGAATAGAAATAACACTCGTCTTTTTTTAATTAAAATGCAACAAAAGAAGAAAATCCATCATAAAACAGACATAACTAGAAAATAATCAGCAAATGTACAAATGAAGGAAGTTTTTTCATAACCAGTGTTTTATTTGAATTTCATTAGAAATGTAACTTAACATTTCCACATAAAATCTGTCTGAACAACACATTAGCCCAGTTGAACACGGCCATTTCATACCAGACTATGCTATACAATAGGGTTTCACTGTGTGTGCATTGCTAATGTACTTCTTGCACTGGGTGCATGTAGGGGAGACTGGGGACAGTTGCAACATTTTTTACATTATTCTGTTACTCAGACTATTTGGACTAGGCACACCAAATCTTTACATATTAAACCTACATCTTGTTGGACTTCACGCTCAGTCTACCAGCAATCTTTCATCTATATATGAGCTGAGTCCTGCGTGTTCTTTAATGAAGCAATAGGAGAAGATATTCGGTCTCAAAATATCAGTTTATTTAGCCGTAGATGAATAAAGCATACAGAGCTCTGGGTCTCAATCTTCCTATCCCTGACAAACAACAGTGTGTGTCAGTTCATGAAGTCTGACTGACTGTCTTTTCCTGACCCAGTTTGATAGACTAAACAGAATGTTGCATCAACATGTGAGTGTGTTCTTCTCCAGGATTGGTCCGTTGATCTGACTCCATTCTCTGCCTCGATTTTCTTGAATTCCAGTCGATCCCCACCTGCAGCTGTTAAACTTCAATTGACATCCACCTCCAATAGCTCCCATTTCTGAAACGACAGAGCACAACACAACACATCCTGTTTCTATGCCCCTCAGGCGTCTCTTTACCATATATGGGGTAAACAAGGTCCTTTTCTAAGAACATCACTACAAGGTCTTCTCCTAAGAACATTGCTTTCCTGTTCTTGTCAGCTATTTCTCTTATATGGTTATTATTTCTCTGTTGCATATCTTCAGTTCTTTTCCACTGTCTCTACAATATCCTCTTACGCACAGTGTTCTCACAGCAAACTTTATTATTTAAGCATAGCCTTCCTAGGGAAATGCATTACTTCTGATTAATGTGTTCTATTTATTATTGCTTAGCATCAAACCATTGCATATATCTACAATCTCTCTGCTAAATACCCATACCATTTAAAGATGGCTATATATAACATATCAATCACAATATTTATATTTATGTGAATAAAGGAATTCAGACGTTGCAACTGACCCCAAACCTGGGGACAGTTGCAACATGGATCAGGAACGGTTGCAACATATTAAAAAAACATAAAATTTCGCCAATTATCTTCTGCTTTTTGTCTAAATAAGCGCAATATACAATATTAAAGTATTTAATAAGTTTTGTTTTGTGTAAAACATAGGCCTACCTTGAGTCAATGTGCAGATGTTACCGAAGCTATAAAAACTCAATATTTCAGTTTGGGGCAAAAAGAATGGAATAATTTGCAGTACAAAAAACATTTATTAAACATGTGAACAAACAGTGAACAGTTTTAGTGAAAAGAAATCACATTGTTTTAAAACTCCAGTGAATATAAACTTTGATTTTTAAGTTTTGTTAAAGGCACACAAATGTTTAAAAATGAGAGCAACACTCGCCTCTCCCCAACAAATCTGTATTTGTTGCAAATTCTATATTTAGATGATTTATTCACTATATGACGACAAGTTTATATGACTGTTTTCACAGGAAAACTTCTTTTTTTTGTCCCATAGCACAACACGTAAAACAATATACAACAATAACTAATTGCTCATTTTTGCTCAACAAATTATTTGGGGAATTATTTTGTTTATCATTAGCATTAGTTTCTCATTATGATTGCCTGCTCTGTTTGTCATGAGCAATGAAATCTTCAAAAAATACTGTTGTGTGGTCTGTTTTGATATTAGCATGGGGACAGCTGCAGCTTTGCAACCGTCCCCATGGTATCAGTCATGACAGAACACCATGTGCTAACCAGCCACAGTGACATTGACACATGTAAACAATGTCACTGAATAGTCAACAAAACAGTGATTCAAACTAGATAGATAGATAGATAGGTATACTTTATTGATCCCAAACTGGGAAATTCGCAACAAACTAGGTAGGTTTGGATTAATTCAAAGATCAGGACAGTATGACAGAAATACAGCTCATGAAAAAAGCTACTTTCATACCTCCAAACAACTTTGTCTTGATAGAAGCGGGACCAGATGCTCAATATGGCCTCTCTCTTCTGGGTGGGAAGAGGGTCTAACTGAGCATGTGCAGTGTGAGTGTCATCACTCTAGCATGTTTCTGATTGGAGAAATAAGGCTTGTTGCAACCGTCCCCTGTTGCAACTGTCTTCAGTCTCCCCTATATTGTGTTTTTCTGTCCATCTTGGGTCCACACACCTCGCAGAGCTTCTTTTTGTTGCTGGAGAAATTTTCAGAAACGTGATCGTCACATTCTGAAACCTCTTCCTCTGCATCATCATCAAAACCTTCTCTCTCTTCCATTATCAATTGTAAGGCAGTCTGAACAGAAAATCTAATCGAATGCCTGAATGACTATTATTCAATATTGTTTTGTGGCCTGAGTTGCACATGAAAACCTCAGAGTCCCCAGGGGACAAAAATTTTGTACTCAGTCATCAGTGACTTGATAGGGACGATAAGGGATGTACACACAGATGAAGTGAATGCATGTGGGTTCAGGCACAGATAGGGCCTGAAGATACAGATCAAACCAAGCATCACCACATCATTTTGCTACCACATTGTCCTTTATATTGCACACTTGCAAGGTTGACTTCTGGTGTGTCATGCTTAAAGTATGACAATATTGTAAGCTATTTTGTCTTGTTCCTCAGTGTTATTGTCGTGGCAGAAAAGCGGTGGTACAACAAGGAATCAGATGGATGAGACGCAGGTATCAGATGGGGGTATTTTCTTTATTGACAAACGTAGATCAGAGACAATTCTTCGGAAAAGCCCACGTCCCCGAACGGGACGCCTCCTTTTATACAGTAGTTGTTTTGACCAATATCATGTCACATTTTTCATCCATGTCACACCATATCATGCACACCCATTTCCCGCCAATCTGGGAACAACTCTCAAATTACTTCTCACTTGGACTCTAACCAGCTATCTCTGATTACCCAACATCATGTATGTGTGCGGTGGTGCACCTCCTCGTTTCCCCGAAACTCTACGGATGTTCCTGCTCATGTTCTTGGCCCGGCTATCCTGTTTTGGTAAAAGACCGGTTAGAACTGGTCATTGTACTTAAGAACATACTTGTTTACCACCAATCCAGTCCCTAACGATCTGGCCCTTGAGAAGGGCCCTCGACCCCCCAGCCAGGCCGGAGCCTGACCGGCTGGGGGAACATCCTGTTTCTCAGCCTTGCCTTACAAGGACATACACCACCAGGCACTGTCACGGTGTTAACCTGCTACTACATTATCAGAGTGGAAATTGAAATAATAGCCATGGCAACATCCCTGCTACACACTAATGATTTACATAAACAACAGGCATTGAGTGGCCTGAGAGCGTTGGCTGGTTATTCAGATATAACTTCCTGAAGACGCAGCTTTCCCTGGTTGAATATCTTAGAGAACAGACACTGTCAGCTATGAGATAACCATTGTCTGGCCTGAACTCTCAGTGACCTTAACAAATGAAGAGCGCTTTCTTCAGAGGCACAGGATCTCATTAAGATTCACAGTAGACAGAGGAATATTAGCACTACTAATGGTCTGATGACCAGTCCCTCTCTATTTTTATCTTTGGAGACGATGTGATTACGGTGGAGTATATAAATGCGACTGACAGAAAGGAAGACCCTCGTTCAGCTTAAGACTTGGATTGAGAGATGTTTTTAGGTCGATTTGTGCAAGTCTCATTTTTGAATTCTTTATGAAATTACAGAAATTGTCACGGCGAGTGAACTGAGTTTAGTTTGTCCCGATGAATGACAACGCAGTACAGTTTGTAAGGAGAGGAATAGTATGATACACCAGATCTTTACTTTGTTTTCTTTTTTCTTGTGTTGTAGGGTTGCCTCCTCACATGTCACGGCATTGGTGAACTCAAGAAACACTTGCACACAAAGCGGCATAGACAGGTGGGTATTAAACTCTGGGTGCCCTTGTTTAACTCATGATTCCAGCCATTTTTGTTATTGTTTGGATGTTTTTACCGGTAGCCAGAAATTTATTGTACTATTAAATGGTACCTCAACTACCATACGTGACTTTTTTGAAGTGGCATAAGTAAACCACCTCTGTGTCTCCCCCATGCTCTTTACCCACAGCAAATGAGAGATCTCTTCCAGACAGGTGATGCTTTCTTCTCCTTCATTTGTGCACAAAATTCATCTCCCTCTTTTATAATGCATGGGATGTATATCTCCTAGACTTGTGTTCTCTCACTTCTTCTTTTGTTTCACTTCTTTTCTCTTCCGTTTTCCCTTTTTTACATCTTAAACTCGGCGCATAATTTCCTTCTTCTTTCCTTCCAGATATGTTCAGGGTGCGAGGTAAGCTTCCTCTTTCCCTCAAACCAATTTTGTCAGTGTGTTTGTTTTGTTTGGGCTGAGCTGGTCGACTCATTTAATAAAACAAGAAGTGTAACCACCCTGCTTCATACTAGTCATACTGATACTGTGGTGTGTAACTGAAGGATTAGTCCGGCCGAAGAAATGTGGATTTAACGGGAGTTTCAAGGACATTCTTTCATCTGTCTCTGTCTTGTTCACTCTGCAGGCAGTTTTCCCTTTATTGCTATTATGGAGCACCTAGCCAAGCATGACCTCCATCACCCCATCATCGGTTAGTCGCGCGCGCGTGTGTGTGTGTGTGTGTGTGTGTGTGTGTGTGTGTGTGTGTGTGTGTGTGTGTGTGTGTGTGTGTGTGTGTGTGTGTGTGTGTGTGTGTGTGTGTGTGTGTGTGTGTGTGTGTGTGTGTGTGTGTGTGTGAAATCCTTTCGTTTCAAAACCATAATGATGTATTTGTTCTAGCCCATTTACTGCATAGTATGTTTACCATTTTCCAAATAATTTCATACTTTTAGTTTTCTTTTTTATTATTTACTACATTTCTTATTTTAAAAAAAAAAAAAACTGAAACATAAACCCTAAAATGTGTTTAAAAAAACAGGAACTAGCAAAACCCACAATATTTTAATGATTGCCATCATTTGTCTATTCATGAATTTGATTTTATGTATGTATTCTTATTTATTTATTTTTAACTGCAGTGCTTTGTGGAAGAATGTGGGCAGTGAATTTAATTACCACCCAAAGACAAAGTCACTTGGACAAAAATCAAATAGCTTTATATATGTCAGCATAGTTAAAAGTTTTTGCAAGTTGATTTTTTTTTTCATGGGTATAGTAATGAATAGAAAACAATGGCTGTCTGTCAAAAATAAATGCTTTGGAAAGTTTTTGGTAATAAAATATTTGAATTTTAGTGAAAGCTGCAAAAACTTGCAAAAAAAAATAGTATCTGTCTTTGTAAAGGGATATTTTGGACAAAACCACTGGAGACATGATGTGCTGCCGTCGTTTGAGGGACACACGCTGTTCTGAGTGATTTTCAAATTTCCTCCTGTTTACCTCCTCCCAGGCCTGTCTCTGGTGACTCTGTGTTTGACTCCAAAGTTGCGCACCACGTTCTACCTGTGTCACGTCTGCGAGACCAAGTGCTCCCACTCAGATATACTGCACCACCTCTTCTCTGACGAGCATTACAGTAACTACTATGTAAGTGTCGGCCATCATAGGGAGATGCTGTTTGCCGTGTGGGGAAGTGTGGAGGAAATTCTGACTCTGAAAGAATGTCAACATTGTAGCGAGTAATAAAGATAAGAAAGCTTGGAATGAACAACATCTATCAACATCAATCGGGAAGCACTAACCCTATGAGTAAAACTTTGAATTATTGGTTTGGCTATTAGATGGAGCTCTTTTTAACACAAAGGCTCACTATGCCTCTAGTAGTATCCTGTATTAAGTGCACCCATGTCCTTAGTTGCACTTGCTTGGTTAACTTCAAATGACCCCACAGTTTGATTCGGAACCAAGGCACGTGGCTGGCATGCGTTGGGCGGCATCACGCTTGGAGCAAGTGCCAGACACGTAGCTCGGCCGACTTGAAACACCCTAGTACATGGGTTAAAGCCAAACAGCTGCGCATCAAAGACAACTTGCGGCCACTCAGAAAGTCCCTAACCTCCCAGCTGGCATTATGTAAGCATCGCCACTCTTGTGATCTCCCAGCTGGCATGACGTAGGTGCCGCACTCCTTATGATCTTGAATGCTGACTTGCCAATTTTTGTGATATAAAAACAGGTGTTTAGACGGTGAAAGTCAGTCGTCTTTTCTTCGCGATACGACTCCCTGTTTGTTTCGTTTGAGATCTCAAATGCAAATAAACTTGTATGCTTTTGACTTTGCCTGATTCAAGTCTTTATTTTGAAGACTCTTTTATTGGTGTTTTTTGGTACCAAGTATAAGAAGATTTTTGCAGCCAATCTGGCCTGATCTGGACAAGAATTTTATCCACATCAGAAGCATCATCATGTTTCTGTGTTTGACTCTTAGAACTTCACAGACCCCAACGTGCTGAGTTTCTGCTGGATTCCTAGCCTGGATATGAGGAACACTCTGAAGGACAAGGTCCTCAAGGAAATCAAAAATAAAGGATGTGGACAGCTACAGGTTTGTTCTGGGAGGGGTGGAGTTACAGCACTCGCTGCTAACCAATAGACTCTGATAGGATTCAAATAGGGATGCACAATATTGATTTTTTTTTTTTGCTGATATTGTCTGCGCGGATATTTTCCAATTCTTTTGGCCAACTGCTGATACCGATATATGCACCTATTTTTTCCTTCTAATTGCAGAGATCAAGTCTCCTATCATGTATTTAATATATAATATGCCTACTCTAATTGTGATGGCCCACTGGCAGATGCAGACATGAAATACAATGCTTTTCAAAAAGTACATATTCACTGAGGCAGAAGAGGAAAATTAGTACAACCTAGGTTATGCAGAACATACATGCTTATTTTTATACAGCATTTCCTTTCTGACAAAATTATAAGATTGATCTTGGTAAATTTGTGTAATGAGGAAAGAGTGTTCTGTATATCCAAGCGTCGCTTTGACACTTGAGTACCCATGAGGCTGGGAGAAAATGAGACACACAAAACCCTCAGGTTGTCAAAAAGTGTTTGATGAAAGGCGTCTGCCAAACAATGATGTGGACTTATGTCGCTGCTCCGTAAAAACGGCATGGGAAATTTGGTGAAATGATTGATGTCTGAAGCAGGAGAGAACCTGTCTGAGGTCAACGTGTATTTGTATTATCCCTTAGTCCTGTACACTGCAGAGACAAACTCAGACAACTCTTTTATCAATATTAAGTGTCCTGTGCGTTATTTTGCCACTGCACATATCGGCATGTCATAACAGCAGTTTGGACCAATACTGGTATTTCATTTTAAAGCCAAAATCAGCTGATACTGATGATGTGCGGATACTGTTGTGGCAGAAAGTGGTGGATCAAAAGAGGAATCAGATGGTCGAGACACAGGTATCAGATGGGGGAATCTCTTTATTCACAGCGGCCCTACTAACAACGTAGATCAGAGACGACTCTCCCGCATTACGGATCATGCCATCCCTTTTTATACCGTGCGTGTGCTGATTGTGTATTGCTTGGACATTTTGGCAGACCTAACTTCCAAATAATGGGGGAACATTTCTCAATCTCACTTATCTTGGACTCCAACCAGCTATCTCTGATCTCTACTCAACACTATGGGTGTGTGTGTGGTGTGCCTGCCTTTCTCCCAGAATCTCCAGATGTTTCCTACTCATGTTCTTGGCCTATGCTTGTCCTGTTCGGCGCCAGTACAGGTTACAATGACCTTGCACTCACACTCTTCCTGGTGCCTGAACAAGGACATGACCTAACCTGCATCTTGGGACCCTGTCACTCTCCTACAATACTATCATGCATCCCTAGTTTCAGTAGTTCCAGATAGGCTGTGTTGTAGGTACCAGACTAGAGATCATTTGAATTTGATGTCATGGGTTTCCTGTTTGTGTGCAGGTGCTGGACTTACCTGAAAATCTGTTTTCAGCGGTTGAAGCACGCACTTATTCTGAAGGTACCATGATTTCTCTCTGTTGTGGAATATTTTGTTTGGGCTCTGAAATAAACCTTTTTGAGCCAGTGAAAATAACCTGGTGATCCTCCCTCTTCCCAGTGATGCACACTCTGAATGAAAACAAGAAGATTTTCAACCTGCTCGAAGGTCAGTTCATGTTTTCATTCTCCTCCTTGTCACTAATCTTATTTCTGTGAAAGGGCTAGCCGGGACTCCCTAAGGCTTTCTCACTATTCAGTTTGATCGAGCCCTTCGGCAAGATAAGTGACTGCTTTCTTATTCTGTTGCCTGCTATTAGAATTTGCTTGCAAAAGTTCCTTGTTGGCCAAGTAAACCTGCAATAATGGCCTTTTGGGGTTGTAAATGTTGCTCAGCCAAGTTAGTTAAAAAGGCAAGACACACAACACTCGGTTTGTCTCTCATGTGGTGCAGGGAAATCGAAGTCCCCGGAGATCCGTTTCCAAAGAAAAAAATAATTCCCACACACAGTTTTTCATCTCTTCCAGACTCCCTCAACTGGATAAAGGAAAAAGAAAACAAAACACAACAGCTACAGTCATACACATTCAAAAAAAAGTATTTTAGATGTTGCTAAAAAGCATTAATTTCATAAGATTTAGGCCAAGTCTGTTGTACACAAATGCACCATAGAGTCCTATAACTTTGAATTCATCCATTTACAAAAAAAAAAAGGCCTCTGTTAGCACCCAAGCAAAACAGTGACTGTAATTTAATCATCTATCATTTCATCTTTGTCATCCCGTATGTGCTGCTGCGTCTCTTGTTCTAGCTGACAAGCCAAAGAGGGTGATGATACAAACATACCAAAAGGATGTCAGCAGGAGCCATCCACTTCTAGGTCAGTCAATTTATCTCAACTGAACATTTTATAATAACAAATACATACAAATACATACATTTTTCTTATTTGAATTATAACATAGGCTTGATTTCTGCCAGTAATGACATTACATTCTGTGTGGCCTATAATGAGATTAAATTGTTACTTTAAAAACACGTATAGATGTTCTCTGTGTTTTCTGGCGTGACACCTGCTCTCTCAGACTGTCCTGTAGGATTGTAGTGGCAAGGCCAGAGGTTCAGTTCAAGCAGCTTGATTTTACTCTTCTGAGACATGAGGCATCCTGGAGCAGAAAACTCTTCTTTAACTTGTGTTTGACAGTTTGCATATTTATTGGCCCTCCTCACCTTCCCTCAGCGGGTCTAGCATACTTCTTCTGGTCCCTGCAGGTCTGCAGCACATCGTGGAGTGCGTGTGTGTCGGACAGACCGAGAAACGGCACTATCTCTGCACGCTGTGCCGCCTAACCTTTGCCACCCACAAGATCATCAAACACGTCCTCAGCTTTCACCACATCTTTTATTACTTTGTAAGTAGATGTGTTCACAGATTTTTTAAAAAAATGCTGTGGTATTTGGTTAGATATAAGACCCACATGATAATTTGCAAGAAATCACTAATATAACACTTCAGTGATGCTTTGATGGAGCTGTCATACAGTTGCAATAATTATATTACTATTGTTCACATGCAGCCGTGGCAGTGGTATGTATATGGACAAATGAAAGTGTCACTTCTTGAGTGCAGTTGGTGGGGAGTTTTCATTTGTTTTTTGGGAGCTTATAACACCGCACTTTACATTTCAGAATGTACTAAAATCAATGTAAATCTGAAATACCATCATATTGAACATTTGTAACAGAGAAAATAATATTTATATATATTCTTATGCCTGTGTTTCTTTATTTTTCCCACCTTCTTTTTGTCCCTTTGCGATATCCAAATGCTGTGATGCTGACCTTCAGTAATTCCAGACTCAGTATTGTGCTTTCATTAAGTAGCAAACTTAAAAACGCTGACATGTCAGCTGAGAGCCACATTTGCCATGCAAGTGCAAGTTTTATTAATAATGGATTAACACACATTTTCCAAATTAAGATTAATGCACACAGTGAGAAATGACAGTGAAAACATCGGCTAATTGCTTAATTGATCACTTGATTAATTAACCGATGGTCTGAGTGTCCTGGTTGTGTTAAGGCCGAATGTTAGTGTAGAGGGCATGCAGTGTCTTACAGGAAAAATGCAAGAGAGGCGTTCAGTTGACAGCCAACTGGGTCCCAGAGAAGAGACAACCTTCCAAACATATGAATAATTAGCTAAGATCCAGTGACTACTGTATTTGTTATTAAATAAATTGCATGTGCTGAAAATGTGCATTGTCATCACTCCAATGCATAATGCATCAGCCACCTTGAAGTATTATATTGTTTTTGTTGTGACTTCAGGCAAATTCTTCCCATTTACTCATCGTATTTATTCTCCTCCACTTTGAGTAATGGGGTGGTTTTTGAAGTTGAAGTTCACCTCTGTTTTACTTTGTGCAGAATGTGTGGCATCCCTCGACTTTGCTGTCGAAAGAAAGCTACAGTGATTACACCAAAGCCTTTGTCTCGATGATGCTTGACTTTGCAAAACAGGCAGAGGAGATCCACGGACCAGCCACTTCAGATGTAAAGGTAATAAAAAGTCCACCCCACAATAAAAAACACCAATGGATGTCTCTTTAGGACTTGAGTTAGAAAACTCTCCAGATGTCACAGCATGTGGCTTGTGCAGGTTCAGGCTGTTGTTTAACCTGACTGTAACAGTGGCGCTAAAGGAATTTCTTACCAGACAAATCAATTGCTGTATTAAAGAAACAGCTTCACACTTTTCCTAAGCTGATGTGTGACACTGTGGCTCTCTGTTAAAGCAAGTGTCTCTGGAGCCCGACTTGTTCGCAGAGGTGGTTTTGTCTTGCTACGCAGAAGGTATGTCCTCATTTTTTATGTCCTCATTTATATTATAGCCCTCTGGACATATTTTACTCACAGAGGCTTCCAGAATAAGGAGCTTTTACTTATCAATACTGTGGTGGCTTTTAGCTTTAAAGAAATTGGAAGGACACATGGAGAGCGGCTTGATTACGAGCATCACACCAGGGAACAAACTGGTGCAGACATCGGGTAAGTAGCAGTTCTGTATCTCTTTGAACCAAGTTGTGGCCAAATAGATATTAATGACTGGTTTTTAACAAAAAGACCCCTGTTGCACTGATCATTATTCTCAAGGTTGGATTGTTACTTTCTTGTATGCAATATGTCAAAAAAAGTAAAACAAATGTTTTTGTTGGTCTGTGTTTTATGTTGGTGTTTTTTGCAGCAGGTCACACTGCAACAATATCTTTGAGATTACGCTGCCAGGTGACTAGAAACTTTTTATTTTCACCTCAGTGTGCAAGACATCAATCTTACTCTGTTGGGGAACGTTGTTGCATAATATGATATGCAACCATTCCTGTCATTAGGGTCCTGTGTGGCCTGCTCCTGCTTCCTGTTTTTCGGCCCACTCGATGAGGCCTTGCACAGTACCTTTCCAACACAATGATTTTAATCCAAGGGTGTTCATATCTATCATATTATGCAACAATACTATATTTTCTCCAGTAATACTAACTGCAGACCTATCTTCATGTTTTAGAGCAGTGGTTCTCAACCAGGAGGTCAGCACCCACCAGGGGGACATGAGATCATTTTTTAATTCTGTTTTCTTGTGAAATACTTTGTAGTTTTAAAACACAAGAGATTCTCTGGCTATAAAGCAAATGAAACAACCTGACAAGGTAGTCATTCTTCACGCGGGTTGTGAACCTGATAATGAACCTGTTAATCTGCATATGCAGCATGACATGGTATGAGATGGTATGGCTTTGTTTTATGGGGTCACAAGCCAAAATGTTTGAGAACCACTGTTTTAGAGAAGAATTTGCATTTATCCAGTGCACTGAAAATGTGGCATGTCGTGCATGTGTTTCACCTCCGTGTCTCTTGGCAGGACTGCAACATGATCTTTGGATCTCTAGCAAAGTATTGCACGCATTTGCGTAGCTGGGACCACAAGCAGGTGGGCCGAAATGTTCATAGATTCAAAATTAAAACTGAAACAAAAGCATTTGGCATTATTTATGATGAGCTAAAATATTTGTGTGTGTGTGTGTGTGTGTGTGTGTGTGTGTGTGTGTGTGTGTGTGTGTGTGTGTGCGCGTGCATGCGTGCACACGCGCATGTGTGTGTGTTTTCTGTCTCCAGAAGCTAAGCATTATCTTCAGGCGAGGTAATATTTACTTTGTCCTTTAGTTATGTTCATCTCATCTATAAATGACATGATGTGCATTGTTTTCACTCTCAACTTCTTACTTGCAGAGCTAGCAGGCGCTGATCTTAATCGCAAAGGTACTCTTACTCCTTTCTCAATTTTAATGTTGTCATTGTGCATGTAAAACCTATTGAGCTCTGCGGTCTTGTGAGCAGTGACAGCTACAGTCTTGATTTGTAACTTCTGTTTAATTGGTTGCCATTTTTGTAATATTAGTGGCTCTTCATCCATGGATCCATGCATTTTTGAAGAATAACTGGAAACTATGCATACACTTAAATTATACAATTCAGAAAAATAAGACAGGTGTTAACAATATACAGGAGTAAAATACAGAAGAAGAGGCTATTCAGTTTAAATATCTTTTATTCAAAAGACCTGTGTTTTGCCTCTGCAGTGACAAGACCATTAATTAACATTGTGTACATAAGATTTTATAGACAAAATTTACACACATCTTTTCAGGAACATCAAGTCTGTCCAGTTGCACAGCCATTAAAATCTCTTCCTCTAGTCTATAACATACCTTGATGGACCATGAACCATCATTTATCCCGCCATGACCTTTACCAAATTTCCCAGAAACCTGAGTCATGATCTGCCATAAACCCCCCCAGGTCCCTCCCAGATCATGACAGGATGCTTTCCCCTCATGCCTGCCAGCACCAGCACCCTGCTGTCAATCATTTTCTGATAACTTTAATGACGTTGTTTGTCTAAGATTGCCCCGATCTCAGGGGTGTTGTGTGTCAAAATGACAAGTTGGCTCTCAATGCAGATTTTTCCCCACCCAACTTAAAAACAACATCATCAGTACAGTCTATTTAAGGCATATGGTCTCATAGTTACCTTGAGTGGACACACACAAACATGCAAACCAAACAATTTGTCCCGCCAACGGCCAAGCAACCAGGACAGAGGCTCACAGACTTAACTCTGAGTAAATGAATATATCTGGTATATCTATGTATGAACTCAACTCCTTTAAGATATACCAGTCAACCGAATGAGTTTTTATCCTTAGCAACAAGTCATACAGTTATCTTTATATATGAGCATATTAAATATGGACTAATGTAAATTACTTATGAAAAATAAGTAAATGAGTAGAACATATGAGTATAACATTTTAAATTTTTTTCATTAGTGATACCAAAAATTGGTTGGTGTGTTCCCCTATGACACCTCCAGTACATATGGGAAAATAAAACAGTCATCTCCATGTTTTTGTCATGGAGCCAAAGTTGCATTATTCCTGTTGTGAAAAATGTTACCAAAAAACTGCTCATTGATTTTTGCATTTAACATTTATGAATTCCTAATGTGTTGCAAGATTAATCCTTAGTCTTCTTATTTGCTTCCATTTTAATGTCAGCATGTATTCCTTTGTTGGGCCTGTGCAAGCACCTAAGGAGGAACCGAACTCGAACTGAGCCAGTGATCGGTAAGGAGGACAAAGTTGACATCACCAGTTTTTTTATATATTTTTTTTCCAGATGGCTATAGTAACAAGTACACAAGTCTGGTTGAAAATAAGGTTTATCTACAGCAGCATCAAATGTTTTATTTTGGAAATGGTATTCAGATGACCAAATTGTTTTTTCTAGGTTTATGCATCATATGTGGCAAAGCAACTTGTGCACCGATTTATGTGAGAAGGCCGCTGCAGAAAACTAGATGTTCAAATCAAATTCTTGTTATCATCACTTCAGGAATAGTCTCTGTTCAGGTCTGCAGTGTAAAGATAAACTTGCTCTTGGTGAGATTTTGAGAGAAAGTGGATTTTTAAGCCTACGGTCAACTTGAGATTAGTTGTTACCCCCATGAAAACGAGCCAAAAAACCCCCCCAAAAATTAACAGATACAAGGAACCATAATTGGTGCTCAGGAGCTATCACATGCATACATACAATACTACAGTGGGACATGAGCGGAGTCTGGGGCATAAGAATCAAGGATGAGTTAATGTGGCAAATGACAAGGAGAGGGAAAGGAGGAAAAGGAAAGAGAAATTTTCGTGCTTTCTGTCTTGACTCTGTGAAGCATGAGCCTGACCTCGTCTTCATCTTGAGGAATGAGCTCTCCTCCTTAAAGCTGTGTCTTCTCACGTTTTGGATAGTGTCAGCAGTGAAAATTGTGGAGAAAGGATCCGCACATGACATGCGGGCTGGAAATTTAAATTTGAATCTTATTTATGTGTATTGTTCATTCTGTACAACCATTTTTACTCATTTTCCTAAAGGGTACTGATGTGGCAACATCTGTCCAAATCAGGCCAGATTGACTGCAGGAATTGTCTTAAAGTTGGTACCAAAAACACCAGAAAAATAAGTCTTGGAGGCTTCAAAATGATGACCAGGAATCAGAGCAGAGTCCAGAGCAGGCAGGTTTATTTTCATTCGAGATCTCCAATGGAAACAGCATCATTTTTGTGGCTGGATTGATTGTATTGCACCTGTTGATAGTCAATTCAAGTGCTGTTAGGATGACTTCATAGCCTGTGTGCCGTGCCTGGGTCAAAACAAAGCGTGGACTTGTGAGCAGTGCATGTAATTGGTGAGATGTGTAGAGAGTGACTGGATGCCCCATGGTCAGGATGAGGCTTTTTGAAAAGCAAATGCAGCAGCTGCCTTTCTCTCAGAGCAGGGTGGCAGCCCTGCCTTAATGTTATCCAATTTGGTGCTGTAATGTGCTAGAGCTTGCTTACCTGTGGGTGTGTCCTGCATCAGAACTGCTGTAGCATATCCTGATTTTTCTGCCACATAGAGATTGAAAGGCTTACCATAATTTGGGTTCCCCAAAGCTGGGGCTGACTGCATGTCACTTTTGAGAGCTTCAAAGGCAGCTTCTGCTTCTTCTGTCCAGCTCAATTTGGCTGCTCCATTCATTTGTCCTGCAACTTTAATCAAAGCTCGCAATGGAGCAGTTTTTAGTGCATAATCACTAATCCATGGTCTGCTGTACCCTGGCATCCCCAGAAAGGTCAACATTTGACTGACTGTGTTAGGTTTTGGAGCTGTTGTTACTGCTTTTACCTGTGATGGTGCAATCAGTCTCTTGTTTCCATGCAATAGTCTTCCTAGATACTCTACCTGTCGCTGACAAAATTGGAGCTTGTCTTGACTTTGTGTCCTCCTGTTGTCAAAACTGTTAGTACTGCCACTGAATCTTTCTCACATTGGTCTTTGGTAGGACTGCAGATTAACAGATCATCCATGTACTGGATGACAGTACTGGGCAAATTCAAATGTTGCATATCTTCAGCCAGCACTTTGTTGAACATTGCTAGACGGTGTAGAAACCCTTGTGGAAGCCTGGTGTATATGTATTTCTGTCCCTCATATGTGAAAGCAAACAAATACTGTGAGTCTGGATGTAGTGGTACACTAAAATATGCAGAGCATAAATCAATCACTGTGCACCATTTTGTGTCTGGTGGAATGTTAGACAGCAATGTGTGTGGGTCAGGAGCAATTGGGGTCTCTTCCATAACAATGGCATTCATGGGTCTGAGATCATGCACCAGTCGATAATCAGGTGAGTGTGGTTTTGGAATGGGACAAATTGGAGTGTTGCAGGGACTTTTGGTTTTGATTAAAACTCTGGCCTCCATTAGGCCTGTGATGATGGGTCTGATTCCCTCTATGGCCTGTTGTTTGAGTGGGTGCTGTTTTTTGTATGGTAAGAGTACTCTTGGTTTGGCCACTTTGTTGTAATCATCTTCCGTAGAAGCATGACTTTGTTCTTCCTGCATGTCAAATCAGCTTTGTCACCCTGGCATGATGATGACTTCTCTGCATCACTGAAGTCACTGGAGACAGAGCTGTCTGTCCTAATTCGGTGTCTGGTGCTGAGTGAGCCCACTCTCTTCTTGGGCCTTGGTCTGTGGGTCTCCATCTCTCATCTGCTCTGGCGTTGAAGCCCTCTCTGCTGCTGTTCATTTGTCATGGTCAGTGTGAATTTCCCTTGTAACTCACCGGTTACTTTTTGCTCACTGCTGGCTGCCTCGGCCCCTGTCAGCACAAACTGTCCCGCTCTGAATGGGTTTTTGTCATCAGGCCATTCAGAGTCAGCCATTCAGGGAGAGTGGTGGGCCATGGATATGGTGCTGCTTCTGGTATGGGTGGAGGGGGAGCAGAGGTCTTGAGTCTCTTCAAGGCTACTGATTCTCTTTTTTCCCCAAGTCTTTTTTCTCATTCAGTTTTTCTTTTTTCTCTGCTTTCCTCGTTGTTTGTGTTTCGGCTTCCACTGTTTTAGCTACTTGTCTGTCTCCTAACTCCCTCCTGTCTGAACCATTGCACGCGCTTTCCCTCTCTCTTATCACTTGTGTCTTTAGCTCTGTAGTGTTTGTTATTACTCACTTCATCACAGAAGGCCATATTAAAGGAGCCCTCTTTGGGCCATTGTCTGTCTCCTGTTATTCTTTCATGCCATTTTTTCATGCACTGTGCAATTTGTTTTTTTTGTTGAGGGTGATTATTTATAATAAATTGCACGGGGGTTTCCTTTTTTCCCCCAGCAGGCCCCATTTGTTCCTTTCCTTGGCTTGCCCCCATAAACCCTTGTAATGCACTGTTGGATTATTGTCTTAGAATTTTTGGCTCTGCATCTGTTTCTTTTGTGCGTATTAATACTAATATTGCTTTAGCAGTAATTCCTAGTTTGCATTCATTACCCTGGTGTGGGTTATACTCTAACCTCTCTGATCCTCCCTCTGGATTCTTATCAACCAGCCAAATTTTCCTGCCTCCCACTTTACCCTCCTGGGGATAACAGTAATGCACAAACGTGAATTGCTTGAAAACTGATTATTTACTCCGTTAATTTGGTAACCTTCAGGGATGCCTAAGAATGTGTTTAATGGAAGTGTTGCTGTCTCTGTGAGATGTGCACACAAACGCTCTAAAATACCTGCAAGTGTTCACACTGTCCACAGCCCATGTATGACCTTTCTCCACGGCACCAATAGAAAATTTGCTTCTGTTTGGATGAGATTGAGAAACGTAGTTATTTGCCAAATTGATTAATTGAGGATGCCACCACTGTTCAGCTCCGATTTCGTCTCTATAAATCCTTTCCAGCCAGAAATGTGTTCTTATGCTTTGAGTGTCTGTGTCTCCCTTATCACTGATGTGCGCCAGGCAACTTTCCTCCTCGTCACTGATCTCTCCTCCCTCGGCCATTCACTCTCCGCAACAGATGAGCCAGTCAGACACCACGCTGTATTTACCATAAATGTTTGGACAGACAAATATATAGACAGTTTATCTCTTGTAGAGGTACTTCTGACATGTAGAGGTACTTCTGACATGTAGAGGTACTTCTGAGCCCAAAAATACCCACACTGTAGAACGTAATAAAGATAAGAGACCTCATAATGAAGAACATAAATCAGCATTGGCCGAGAAACGTTAAGACTCCAAAGGATCAGCGATACTTTTTAATGAGTAGACATAAGGCTCAAAAGGATCAGCGATACTTTTTAATGAGTAGACATCCACCTGCACTGACCACAGATGTCATGGAGTGAAGTTTATGTGTTTATCTTTAATTCAGTTCAAAGCCTGACCTATTTTGAGCGTGCCCAATCAGCCCTTTCCTTATCTAGAAAAGTGACTGCAAAGCGTCGGCCAGAGTCCAAGATCTACAAGCCCGAGGCAAATGTGGCCCAATTAGTTGCTATGATCTCACCAGCTGGCCGAATGCTGACACCGCTATTCCTGGGATCATATATGATCTCTTTGTATGAACAGAATTGCTGACACTATGGTTTTTGGTCCCTAAAAAATTACCTAAAAAGGAAAATAGTGAGGGTGGGCACCCAGGAGTTAGGAGGACATAAAAACAGGTGCATAGACTAAGAACGCCAGTCTTCCTCAGGGATCGACTCACTGTTTATTTCCATTTGAGATCTCAAATGAAAATAAACCTGCCCGCTTAAGACTCTGCCTGGTTCCTAGTCTTAATTTTTGAAGCCTCCAAGACTTATTTATTGGTGTTTTTTGGTACCAAGTCTAAGAAGTTTTCTGCAGTGAATCTGGCCTGATCTGGACCGAAGTTTCCACATCACTCTGCTCTATTTAAGTTTACTTTTTCTTATTTATACACAATAAATGCTCAAACAAACAAATACATGAACAGTCTATCTCTATTGTATTTACATATACTTTCCTAATTTACTTCTTATTACACTTTACCAAAAATTATTTATAACACTTGAATTACTTTCAAAGCTTTATTTATACAAAGTTTATGACCAGTTGGCTGTTATGTATATATATTGTTATTATTTCTTTTTTATGGGACACTTTATCCCCCAGGGCCACCGCTGGCCCCACTTAATAGCAACTGCTATCGTTTTACTTCAGCTGAAGTAAAATGTCTGCAGTCATACCTCGCTTTCCTCACAAGTGGGATTTCTCTGGCTTTCCCAAAGCCCCACACACTCCCACACACACACACACACGCACACCCACCCTGCCTCTTACAGGGTTGGCGGGGATTTATGCTGCCAGCCCTCTGTCTCATAGAGAGTCTGCAGCAGGAATAACAGAAAAGAGTCTTTTTCTCCCATCCACCTTTTTCTAGACGGTACAACTACTTCTACTTTAAAAAAGAAAAAGTCCTACAGTCCCTAGCGCTGCTCTGTAAAGCAGTTATTTACTCTTATCTACCTTTTTATCCTTGACAATATTTAACAACACCACAATTCTCAGAAATCTCACTTTAGCCACACCTACTAGATAAAACAGCTGTGTGTATCACTTGAGTTTCCACACACACAGTCACCTCACACACAGTTTTCATACCTCATGGCCACACTCAGTTTTCCTCTACACTGTCATTTACACGCACCAGAACCCTTTTTTCCTGCTCTCTCGCCACTATTGTCATCCACACCATACCTCCTCCAAACATTAGACAAACGAAAAACCACCACACAATTAACAATTGCAACACAAGCCCTTTCATTCTTGCCGCACCATGGTCATACACACAACAAATACATGCAACACAAATGTGTGCTCTTAACTCTGCCTTATTTTGTTATTTTTTGACACATTTAATTTGTATTACTAGGTTCTTTGGAAGAGGGAGACATACCTTTTAACCTGGGTGGACTTCCTGCACTCAGACACACTCAGAATTAAGCAGAAAAGGTCTGCCTTACCTTATTTTTGGTGCGCAACTTGTGTCTCTGAGATGCAGGCTGTTCCCCAAGGTCACAGGTCTTAGAAACCTTGGAATCATGCCAAAACCTAGCAGGCACTTTTTTGGGGCAAGAAAGGGCTTGATCAGACACACTTAAAAACAGGTCTGACTCTAGCTGGATTTTTAAAAAGTATTTTTAAAACACACACAAACCTAAATCCATCACATTTCTTTGCAAGTGCTGATTGGTTTCTACTCATTGTGAGGTATATTAACTTTTATTAGCGTATACAGTGTTGGTATTTTGGTTCAGAATTACTTCCACAGTACCAATAAATCTCAAGGTGACTATAAAGGCAAACATGAAATGAGCTGTTCAGAAAATCACAATTAGACTCCGTTTGATTTTAAAGTAATATATTTTGTGCAGATTTTGCCAGATGTTTGTCAGATAATAGCAAGCACTCTGTGATATGGTGGGACTTTGGGCCGCGGGGTTTTTCTTTTCCTTCGTCTGCACTTTAATGCCACCAGCATCTTTTTAATAATTTTTACTTAAAGTCACAGAAAGGTGTGCTGCCCTTGTGCATGAACTAACCGGAGCCTTTTTGTTTGTTCGAAGGTATACCTCTGATTGTGCTGTGCCTCAGCACCCAGGTGCAGGTTGAGCCATTTTACGTGTGCTTCGCCTGTGAGGAAACTTTCTCCAATACCTTAATCAAAGAACACCTGCACTCCCCAAAACATCACACACACACACTGGTGAGCTGCACCTTCATACACTGACTTTGCTTGTTTGATTTTTATAGGTTATTATCAGCATATATAGTTCACCACTAATAAATCAAGGAAAATTGAAGTGATGTTCATCTTGTGGGCTGTATTTAATAAGTGCATGTGGTAACGTTTGTGCACAAGCTTCTATTACTGTTTACATTAAACTTTTTATCTCATATATTCCCTCCTGTTTTGCAGTTTTCTTGCAGTCCTTTTCATAGAGCTGTGATGTCAAAAGTCCTTCATGGAATTGTACAAAATTTGTAGTTTTAATTTTGCTGCTCATTTCTCTTATAAATGCCACAGTGTTTTATGTGACTTCCAATTAGCTCAGTGCTGCATTTTAGTCTTTCAAAGTGAATGTTTATCACTCTCAAGCTTAACACAAAAGTCCTGGCAAACTAATGCAAGTAGAAGATAAATCTGCCTGACTGCGAAGTGATTATTTTTTCTCGAGCTGTTCCTTAGGAGCTAGTGTTGGCGCGGTTGTCAGCTCAGCCTGGAGACCAGCACGGTTCACTCCCACAGGATCTGCCCTCCCTCGTGATAGCCTCTGTGTTTTTGTTTTGTAGATGCGCCAGAATCACGGGCAGCTGCCTTTCGCCTGGGAGGAATCTCTGGATGGGAATGTGCTATGCCGTCTTGCGTGGGAAGAGGAGAGGACCAGAGGAACAAATGACATGATGCTGAAGGTAAAATGCCAGCTGGAAGAACAGCAATTAAATGATTCCCCTCCCTATAGTACTCTACTGCGGCGAGACTTAGCAGCGAGTGAAATATCATGCCAACCTTACAGTGGTACACAAAAACTAATATATGAAGCAAACCTATAATGATTTGTATATACAGATAGCCAGTTACTGCAATAGGGGGATGAAAAAGAAAATCTTCTGCAAACTTGCTGGCAAAGAGGATTCAAATGGAGATTAATCCTCATCTGATTCAGCGGTACCTTTCATTTCTTACAGTTAGAGTACAGATAGTCCTAATTAATCAGACATATTCAACTTCCAATGTTACCATGGCAGCAGCCCAGGGTTGTGTGAGCTCACCTCTACTCCTCACCTTAAAACAGAGTTGTGGTTTTCAGAGTTCCTGCACTGAATGTTAAAGGGAGAGATTAAACTGATGCCACTTGTTCATTTTATCAGTCTTATTGTCTGATGTAATATATGCTGTTGTGTTTCTTTTGTTGCTTGGTTACATGTTTTCTTATTTATGTGAAACAGTGTATGTCTTGGGACACAAGACAAATTTCAGAGGAATATTCTGACTATAAAGTGAAATCAAATCAACTCAAAGCCTTTGTTTCTCTTGCAGATATTTGATGTCCCCCAAAGTTTGTTTGACAGTATTAACCCAAACTGCTATGAAGACGGTATGTGTTGGCCTTTTTGCAAATTATTATTAGCTTTTTGTAAGTGACATGAATCATGCAGCATCAACAAAGCAAGGCAAACAGAGCCTTAAATTTACTAATTCACTGAATCCTTCTAAGGAAGAATATATCCTGGCAATTGTACATTTCTAAATTAGTTACTTCACAAAGGGAAAACTCCCATTTTAGTAAATAAAACAATGTGACATTAAGGTGATTTATGTCTCATTTACTGTTGCGTCATCTTTCTTCTAACATTTTCTGTAGTGATGAAGAAACTTCGGCCCTTCATGGCACTGTTTAAATGTCAAGGTTGGTGATTTTAAAAAGCAGTGCTGAACCATTGCGTCTTTAATTAGATGGTCCTTTTTATCTCTGATTAACTCTGTGTAATTCCCACCTGTGTGTGTGTGTGTGTGTGTGTGTGTGTGTGTGTGTGTGTGTGTGTCCATGCAGTTCCAAAGTTTGACAAAGCTCAACAAAGACAGACCTTTCCTCTGTTGGGTGAGTACCACTTGAGGGAAACATCATGTTATACCAGATGAAAGACATATAATCAGCCAGCAGAGAAGGAGAACTTCTCACTCGCTGTGTCCAGGCGTTCTGCACATGTAACCTTTTAAGATGGATATTCATGTCATCAAATACGCAAGATGAGCAGTGCATCAGGAAACGGTGATATTTGTTTCTCTCAGTTCTTGGAAAGTGAGCAGTGTGTAGAAAGCAATTGAATATTGTTGTCATGGAAATGGCTACACTCATCGTTTTCTTTCTTCCTCTCATAGGTCAGGAGTTCCTGGTTAAGCACTTTGCTTATTACCAAACACACCTGTGTGGATTCTTATGTTTGCTCTGTCACAGAAAGTTGACAGAGCAAGAATTTTATGTCCATGCGTTCAGCCGTGAACATGTGAAAGCGTTTCTGGTGAGTATTCAGTGCACAACTAATGTGTATTCAGATGTAGTGGCATTACTTATTATTGCATCATCAAGCGTGCTTTACATTATCATGATGATTTTCCAAAGCATACGGCACTGTTTAGATGTTTGGATGTTTTTTCCTACTTTCTAGGCAGTAATTTTATTTTCATTTTCAAATAAATTTGCAGAGATTTGATGATTCCTTGTGATAGATAATCATTGATAGGCAACATCCGGTTTAGGTTTACTGAGAAGTTACTTTGTTGATAATTTTGTTTAATGAAAAGACTACATGTTTTCTGATTTTTTTTTCTGATTTTATGAATTAGCATTGCTGATGAACATCCATGGCCTCTAATACCTCCTGGTATCCCCCATTTCCTGTCATTTTGCTCAGTGCATGTCTGAAAGTTAGACTCAGTCCTGGATGTGGGCAGTGATGTGTCAGTTGATATCCCTCGCTTGAAATCAAGTTTTGGTGGTTGAGCCAGAAAACTCGCAGCCATCCTCGGGTTTGGGGTGCACCCACTCATTTGGGAGCAAGATTAGTCTGAGACGAATGTAAAATACAGTTGAAATTGTGTGATCAAGTTGACCTCATACACAGGTATTGAGGGTCATTTCGCTGACATTTTCATTGTGAGCGGTGCCACATTGGAAGTTCAGCCTGTCAGTCCACCTTCCAGTGCACACATCGCCACAGATGCCAGCACCTCTAGTTTCTGGTGTCTAGTTGCTGCCTTGACAGAGAGAGGTTTTGTTTTTATCTCACTTTTCAGAATATGGTTGCAAATAAAGAGATATGGTGTGGTGCTTTGCATCGGTGACATCTGTGTGTCCTTATTTTCTCTGCTGGCACACTGTTTCCAAATGTCAACCATGTTCTTGTCATGGTTTTATTTGATAGAAACACTCTAGGTATTTCTCTCTCTCTCTCTCTCTCTCTCTCTCTCTCTCTCTCTCTCTCTCTCTCTCTCTCTCTCTCTCTCTCTCTCTCTCTCTCTCTCTCTCTCTCTCTATGTAGGAGCTTGTCCACCCAGGCTCACTGGATTCCCACATGGAGAATACAGAGACTTTGCTGGACTTGGCAAAGCAGGCAGCAAATCTTAATCCTGCATGTCCCTCACAGGTAATTGATCTGAGACAATTACTTAATGCAACATCTCCACTTGCCACAGCCGTCATAAATCCATAATCTGTCTTACAGGTGATACGCCTGAGAAACCCCATCATGGAGAGCTTCAGCTATCACAAAGGTGAGTATGTGTGCATGAATTTGGCTTGGGTGCTCAACCTTGGCATCTGGTGCCATTTGTGACTGTGAACTGGTTTGTTGACTGAACCTGAATCCTCTCCTGTTTGTTACAGTCACAAACATCCTGAAAATAGTGAAAAAGAAATGTAAGGAAGGTCCACTTAGACCCACACTGATACCTAAGAAGAAGTTGGGTAAGGCAAATTTATTATTAAAACATTTTATTTGATAAGGTAATGGTGAGATGCTACATGCAAGAGACATGACTGAGGACTATATGGAATATCACCTCGCAGTTTAATGTGCAGTATGACCATAACTGGCTGGCCGTGGACACTTTTTAAGAGATTCTGTCCGGTAATTCACTGTTCATTTCACCACACAGAGATACTAACAGCTACTCTAAAATTCACTCAGTCTGTTTTCTTCACCACACACGTGTTTTGTTGGAGCTTTTGCGATGATTCTTCTCTGAGTTGAGACTTAATCTAGTCATCAGACACAGACATAGGCATAAAACTCCACCTCAGCCATTTGGATTGACTTTGCCATCGGAAAAATGCAGCAGCTTCATCTGTTACCTGAAGAATCCCAAAGTATGGCGTCAACCCCCTGAAGCCCTCCAGCTTCATTCTGGTTGCCAGCTTTTTGTTTTTCCCATCTGGACTTCAACAAGTCCTGCTGCTCACAGTGTCCTGGGCTGTAGCCTTACACTTAACCCTAACACTTGTGCAGATTTAACCTTTGACCTGTACCATCATATCTTACACCTTCAGATCCGAATTTTGAATTAACAGCTTCTGAATCCATTTGAGTCATCATACAGTCATGCACCTGGCACCTTGTCATATTAACAAGCCCCATGGCACCCTTTTATATCTTTTCACGTATAGTTGAGGGCCGGGAGGTGCTGGGGATTGAGGAGTCCCTATCCTCTAGATAACTTTTGTCCAGTGAGCGTTGAAGAAATCATTCTGCTGTCTCTCAAATTGAAGTTCACCTTTTCGTACAGTGTCTACACTACAGTTATTAATGGCTTGTTCGCTGATCGTATGACCTGTTGACTAGTAGCAATATTAAACTTTTATTAACACACTCCTGAATATTCAGTTTGTTACTGTGATACATTTAAGGTATCTGTTAAACATTCCAGATGTTGATAATCAGTTTTAACCATGGGGTCTTTTCTGTTTCTCAGTCCCAACAAAAACTCTGAAAGAGGACAAACACCAGGTGAGAGACACAAGTCAGAACAACGATGTGACGGACAAGAAGACTGGGAAAGAGACTGATAGTGAATCTCCAGAGAACAACAGTGAGACCAACACACTCCCTGTTCCAGTGAAAAAGGACGGAGAGCCTGAAAGTACAGAAAGTTCAGAGCAGATGAAGAACAGCACGGGCGATGGAAGTGACATGGAGACTCAAGGCAGCGTGTCCTGCAGACCACAACAGAAAAGACGCGCTGGTGAAGATGCTCAGGAAGAAGTGGAGAGTAAAAGGCAGCGCCTCTGCTCTGAGGACGACAAAACGCCTCTTACAGAAGCCCAAAAAATCCCAGAAGAAGGACAAATTGAAACAGACTCTCAGAAAATGAACACAACAAACATGGGACAAAGTGGCAAGTCAACAGATGAGACTGAAACAGGTAAAGGTATGAATGTGCCAAATTTTAGTTAAAGCCCTCAGTTTTTCTGTGACAGTCGTTTAATTTGTGGTTCTCTTACACTGCCTGCTCCCCCACACGCAGATAAACTGTGCAACTACGTCAAGATGACCTGCCGAGAGCCTGTAATTGGTGAGTTTTATAATTTTTTTCTTCATTTTTTAAAATACTTTGTATGAATGGAAACATTAATATCCCAAATGAAAATATCCATTCAGTTATATTACTGCTGAACAATTTTGTCTGCCAGGATTAAGCTCACTGTTTGAATGCAACTGTGATCAATACAAACCCCTGTACCTCTGTGAGAGCTGCCATATGAAGATCCCAGAGGAGAATATCATCAGCCATGTTACTGGATACGGTCACCAAATGATGCATCTGGGGGTGAGTGGCTGTTTTGAAGACCCCTTGGTTTTCCATAGTGTATGATTTATATGTTAGTGGTCATCACTGTTTCCACCTTTATTTCCCAAGCACGTTATAGACCCAAGAAACATGGGTTAATTTCTTGACTGTGGGAAGTGATGCAGGAGCAAATGTTGGTGAAGATGAACTGTAGATAACTGTGTTTTTATTTAGCAGTCTTGAGTTTTTCATGGTCTTATTTTTGTATGCACATCCCATTAACTATCATCATGTTATAACACTAGAAATCAACTCAGACTTTGGGTGTTTTAATATCATGATATGACATCAGTGTTGTCTATTCCTGATTTTAAAGGCTGCATATCAGTAAAAATATGCAGTTTTCTGAAGTTATTACACTGTTTTAGCCATTGTAATATTTGCCTTTACATGCCGGCTCATCATGTCCACATTACTAATAATTCTCACAGCATCAATATTGTGTAAAAGCTCCAAAAGTCATCCCGACAATATCATCATAGTATTGAGGCATTCAGTCAACAATATTGTGACATTTGATTTTGCACAGATCGCGCGCACACACACACACACGCACCCCTAACCTTATCTGCAAACCAGGTAACTTGAAAGGACTCTCCTGCCAGCTGGTGAAATGTTTCCACAGGTTATTTAAAGTGTAGAGAAATGTAAAATAAAACAAACAAACAAACAAACTTCTAATCCAGTTAACTGCACTAAAAAATATCTGTAACAGGAGTGATAACTTGCAAAAAAAAATCACTTGGTAGTTCTACCACATTTTGGATGTATTTGTATATTTTTGGTTGACTGAGAAATAGGGAATAATATGCTTGTTCTGATTGTGCTAACTTGATTGTAGACTTAAATTGTGGTTGTCTGTTTTGTTGCATTTGTGTAGTAACACCATCTTTTGTGTATGGCTTGTGCTAATGCCAGGGGCTCCAGGAACTGCCAGCTTCACCCGAGAAGACAGAGAAGGAGAAAATCAGATGTTCAGCTTTCCTGCAAGAACAGGAAAGAGGATATGGGGAAGCTCAGGTCTGATCCTGATCCAAATTATTCCACCTGTAGAAATGGTTTCAATGAAGGGGGTGGGGGGGGTTACATTCATTAGAGATCAGTGTCTTTTGTGGGTGATTGTTTTATTTCAAGGCCTTGGGGGGATTTTAGAGCAGTGCAATGTCCAGACAGCTTTAGGGTGAGGTCTGTATTTATAGGATTTATGTTAATGAGGCGTGAATATGGGAATACATGCTTTAGTTTAGACTAAAGGAAATAGGTGTGGTACATATTAATAGACTGTGGATATATGACAAATATATGTCACAGTATACACTTAAATGTTTATAAGTTGTATACTGTGTAGCCTCATAGGACGCAGGTGTTCAGAGCCTGGTCTTTAAGTCATGCATTGTGACATAACTAATACAACATCATGTAATACAGATGTTGCTGTAGTCAGTGTTACATAAATCTAAGGGCACTTGTGGAATATTCGCTAATTTTACCTCATGACTTATTTAGCATGGGCATATATTATAAGTTATTCTTGTTATGTTTTTGTTTTTTTTTTACTTTCTTTTATGTGTTTTGACTGTAGGCTGTTGATCTGGATGCCGAGCTTTTCAATGACATCGAAAAACAAGACTTTTACTATGGTAAATGAGCATCCATCCTGATAGAAAAACTATTTTATATGATCTACACTATATTACCAAAAGTATTCGCTCACCTGCCTTTACTCATACTATGAACTGAAGTGCCATCCCATTCCTAACCCATAGAGTTCAATATGATGTCGGTCCACCTTTTGCAGCTATTACAGCTTCAACTCTTCTGGGAAGACTGTCCACAAGGTTGAGGAGAGTGTTTATAGGAATTTTTGACCATTCTTCCAAAAGCGCATTGGTGAGGTCACACACTGATGTTGGTCGAGAAGGCCTGGCTCTCAGTCTCCGCTCTAATTCATCCCAAAGGTGTTCTATCGGGTTCAGGTCAGGACTCTGTGCAGGCCAGTCAAGTTCATCCACACCAGACTCTGTCATCCATGTCTTTATGGACCTTGCTTTGTGCACTGGTGCACAGTCATGTTGGAAGAGGAAGGGGCCTGCTCCAAACTGTTCCCATAAGGTTGGGAGCATGGAATTGTCCAAAATGTTTTGGTATCCTGAAGCATTCAAAGTTCCTTTCACTGGAACTAAGGGGCCAAGCCCAGCTCCTGAAAAACAACCCCACACCATAATTCCTCCTCCACCAAATTTCACAGTCGGCACAATGCAGTCTGAAATGTACCGTTCTCCTGGCAACCTCCAAACCCAGACTCGTCCATCAGATTGCCAGATGGAAAAGCGTGATTCATCACTCCAGAGAACGCGTCTCCACTGCTCTAGAGGCCAGTGGCGGCGTGCTTTACACCATTGCATCCGACGCTTTGCATTGCACTTGGTGATGTGTGGCTTGGCTGCAGCTGCTCGGCCATGGAAACCCATTCCATGAAGCTCTCTGCGTACTGTACTTGGGCTAATCTGAAGGTCACATGAAGTTTGTAGCTCTGTAGCAATTGACTGTGCAAAAAGTCGGCGACCTCTTTGCACTATGCGCTTCAGCATCCGCTGACCCCTCTCCGTCACTTTACGTGGCCTACCACTTCGTGGCTGAGTTGCTGTTGTTCCCAAACGCTTCCATTTTGTTATAATAGAGCTGACAGTTGACTGTGGAATATTTAGGAGCGAGGAAATTTCACGACTGGATTTGTTGCACAGGTGGCATCCTATGACAGTTCCACGCTGGAATTCACTGAGCTCCTGAGAGCGGCCCATTCTTTCACAAATGTTTTGTTTCACAGTCTGCATGCCTGAGTGCTTGATTTTATACACCTGTGGCCAGGCCAAGTGATTAGGACACCTGATTCTGATCATTTGAATGGGTGAGCGAATACTTTTGGTAAT